>NC_092048.1:105272275-105572275 GCF_003086295.3 Arachis hypogaea
TTTGGCCTGGTTCAAAAGGATCAAACTAGAAAAGAAAAACTTTTGGGCCTAGCGTGGCATATATGACCTACTTCTATTGTCTCAGTACCAACTTACTACTCATCATTGGATGATTGGAGCTACCTTATACTTTTGAAGTCGATCGACTAATAAGCTCCATTTACCATGTAGGATGGTTGGCCCGATTCTTTTTGATGTGGCAGTTATTACAGGGCTACCTCCTTCAGGGATCAATATTTCCCCAAAGAATCTCAAACCCTCAGTTTTGATGATATATGCAAAAACCCTATGTTGATTAGGATTAATGGAGATTGATGAGAATTTGGGTATTGACTAATTGCTAGCAATTGATGCTATATGTCTTGAATGAATAATAAATTATTTGAGAATGAATATGGAACACTGAGAATGTATAAAATATGGTTTTGGGTGGGTTTTAAAAGAGATAAGTTGAACATTTAGCAAATAATGAGTTAATGCAAAATTTTGATAAAAGTAATTTTTAACCAACTTCGACGGGCCATAACTTGGCGCTTGGAGTTTGGAATTAAGTGTAAGTTTTGTTAAATTAAAGATAATAAATTAATTTTAAAACGATATAAAGATGATAAAAAAATAGATTTTTGTAGAGAAAGTTATGAGGGTTAGAAGTTTGGTGTAAAAAGTTGAGTTGCAGAATGAACCAGAAAACTTTTGGGGTCGCACGCATGAGATAAGGTTGTGTGCACGATGTTTCAATTTGGGACAATTATCATGCGTATGCAAAAGTGGCATGTGTACGCGACATCGCCAAATTTTGGCATGCGCACGCGCAAGTCTTGTTTTTCACTAAAACTCTGTTTTCACTGTTTGGCCTTTCCGGCAAGGTTATAAGCCCCCGAAACCCCTGTTTTAAGTATGACAACCATGTTTTAAGCCCTGAACTGAGTATGAGGTTAAACCGTGAGTTGAATTAATCTGTTTCTAGTTAGATGCCTGATTAGCTAGATGAAGTTGTTGCAGGGATGGTAGTTTGTCCCGCCTGCAATGAGAGCGGTGTGATCCCACTCACTAGACAAAGAGAATGATAATTTGAATAAAAATGAGAAAAGTTAATAGAGTTAAGTATTGGAGTTGAAGGGAAAATAAATACTTTTTGAACATGTAGTTAAGTTGTAATTTATAAGAATTATGAGATAATGGTGAGGACGGAGGTTTCATCCCTTTCACGAGTTAATGAGAATGAGAAATTGATAAAAGACTGGGGTTAATGAATCATAGTTTGATAAATGGATAACGGATTGGGGTTAATGAGCTTAGTAACATATGAAACAGCTAAAGGACATTAATGTTAACTGATTTGAGTTGTCTTGGCAAAGACAGTGGTTTAATCCTACTTGTTCATGGTTATTGATTGATGAGTTTTGTCCTGGTAAGGACGGTGGTTTAATCCCTTTTGTTCGTGGTTATTGATTGATGAGTTTGTCTCGGCAAGGACAGTGGTTTAATCCCGTTTGTTTGTGATTATTGATTTGACACCTGCACCTAGCAAGGACGATGGTCTTATCTCGTTTGTTCATGGTTATGGTGCAGATGCAGGGACGGTGGTTTTATCCCGCCTGTGGTGAGGACGGTAGTGTTATCCCACTCACGAGAGATCCTGGTTATTTACTACCCACGGGTTGTTAGATTGTGACTTATGCACGTAGCAAGGATCTTGGTGGTGTACCGCTTGTCCAATGTAGGAGTTGACGTGGGGATCATGGTTTTTACCTCCCACACATGTTGTGGAGATCGTGGTGGTGTATCGCCCACAAGGTGGGGATTGTGGTGTTGTAGACACGTGAGCTCATGGTGAGTAGGACAAATATGCATCATCTGCATTTGATTGATTTTTTGGGTTTTTTACTTCTCTTGGCCTATTTATTTGTGTATATTAGGTGACTATATGCTAATTGCTTTACTTGAATTTACTTGTGTATTACTGGTTTGTCTTGATTGTGTTTGAATATCTGATAGGTCTCTCATGCTGGTGTCGATTGATGCTGAGGGTTGTTCTGCTTGGAGTTTGTTACCACTACTGGACAAAATGATTGGATATCAATCTATTAAGTTTGAACCATTATGACAATGAGAGAACTGATGACTTGTATTGAGGAAAGTTGAGAACTCGAAATCACTAAATATGCTGAGACTAAATATTGAAAATGAAATAGATACTATTGAGATGAGACTGAGTTTGATAATGACTTATTCAAAGTAAATGAGATTGAGTATATATGTATAGCTGATATTAGTCTGTTTACCCTATTCGAATTAGAGAGGACCTTAGGCTTGGATCTCGTCTACTAGAGTTTTAGGATTGCTTAGTGGGTTCGTGTAGTCCTTACATCATCTCTATGTAGAACTTTTACCTTGCTGAGAACCCTATAAAGGATGATGTTCTCACCCATTTTGGGAATTTCTACTTTATAGATTCAAGATATGATGCACCTCGCTGAGCGTGTAGGATCTCTTTTGGGAAGCAAAGATTTATTTTGGGCTCTACATTTTGTATCTCAGTTAGATATTCTCCACTTTTGTATATTAACTTGTATATCCCTTTTAGAGGTTGATTTCGGAGAAACAGGTTTTATGTTAACTGTCATCATACTTTTGGGATTATATATATTTGTCTAGCCGACCTTTTTCTTCGTAGGTCGAGACTAGTACTACTTTTGTATTTACATTTTGAATTATATATATTATTTTCCCCATATCTTGTTTTCTTGATTTTGCCTTTATTCTGAACGCATCGCGAGTGATACATACTTGTTTTGATTATTCTTTATTAACAGGCTCCTAGTTAACGAATATTTCTTCAAATACTATGTATATATATTTTGTTTTTAGAGGTCATAATACCTCACCACTTCCGATTTACTACTATAACGTAAAGCTCTGTGTGGTAGGATATTACAAAAAGCACCTAGTAACCAAAATAGAATTATTAAGAAAAAAATACAAAGAAATAGGGAAATAGGTACCAATATAGAGAATCTTATACCACAGGAAACAAGCTGAAGGAAAACTACAGGAAAAATAAAAAATAGAGAAATAAAAGAAAGGCGACAAATAACATATACTCTGTTAAAAATGTAAGAAACCAGGTCATTATGCTAACAATTGCAAAACAGAAAAAAAGATAAATAAAATTAGTAATGAGGAGGTAAGGCAAGCATTAGCCGCTATATTAATTGATAGTGAATCAAAAGTAGAATCAGAAAAAGAATACTCTTCTGATGGATCGGAAAACTTTATACAACAGCTAGACATAACATCTTCAAGTTCTTCAGAATTAGAAGACTCTTGTTTAGGATCAAGAGTATGTACTTGTGATAGTTGTGTAAAATCCCTAAATATAATCACAAGAACTCAAGAAAAATCAGTAAATACATTAACCAGAGAACAAACGAGTACTCTAATAACTATAATAGATAAATTAGAATATTCTCCTTTAAAAGACAAATTTATACTCCAATTAAATGATTTGATTAGAAAAGAAGAACAAGTTAAAGAAAAGATAAGGCCAGTAGAAATTAAAGAGATATACAATAGGTTTAGAACCCCTAAAAAAGAAACATCTTTAAAACATCTACAAGAGGAAATAAAAATATTAAGAATTGAAATTTCTGAGTTAAAACAACAAGATATTTCTCTTGACTACATGATACTAAAATTAGAAGGAGAAAACATTGTAAACTTACAAAAGAGAAAGGAATGACTAGAATTAATAGGAGAAGAAGAAGAAGTTGTAACTCCCCAGAACTATATTAATGAACTGACATTACTAGTTAATCAAAAGTCGTATACTCCTATAGTGATAATAATCGGAAAAGAAAATTTTGAGTTTATAGCCATGGTAGACTCAGGGACAGATGTAAGCTATATACAAGAAGAATTAATACTTATAAAATATTATAAGAAAATGACTGAAACCATTGTCAAAGCAGAAAATGATAAAATGACTATAAACTACAAGATTTCTAGAGGAGTAGTTGCTTAGTGTGCTTAGAAGACACAAGAAAGCAATTGGGTGGAGTTTGGCGGACATAGTAGGTATCAGCCCTCAAGTCTGTGAGCACTGCATATTCCTAGAAGAGGGAGCAAGGCCTATCCATCAACCTCAAAGGCGGTTGAACTCCACCATTTTAGAAGTTTTCAAGAAGGAAGTGACCAGATTGCCTTGAAGCCGACATTATCTATCGAATCTCGGATAGTGAATGGGTTAGCCCGGTATAAGTGGTTCCAAAGAAGTCTGGCGTCACTACAGTGAAGAATGAGCATGGGGAACTCATGGCTACTAGAGTACAAAACTCCTTGAGGGTGTGCATTGACTATAGGCATCTCAACCAGGCTACTCGCAAGGATCACTACCCGTTACCATTCATCGATCAAATGCTTGATCGCCTGTCAGGTAAATCACACTACTATTTTCTAGATGGTTACACTGGCTATTTTCAAATTCATATAGCTCCAGATGATCAGGAGAAAACTACTTTTACATGTCCTTTTGGAACGTATGCATATAAGAGAATGCCTTTTGGCTTATGTAATGCACCGGCTACGTTTCAAAGGTGCATGATGAATATTTTCTCAGATCTTCTTGAGCACTGTATGGAAGTTTTTATGGATGACTTTAGTGTGTATGGTGATTCGTTTGACCTTTGCTTGGATAGTTTAGCTAGAGTATTAGAAAGATTAGTTAGTTCAAACCTTGTACTAAATTTTGAAAAATGTCATTTTATGGTAAAACAATGTATTGTTCTAGGACATGTTGTTTCTAATACTGGTATTTCTGTTGATCCAACAAAGGTAGATGTTATTTCTGATTTACCTTACCCCTCCTCCGTGAGGGAAGTCCATTCTTTTATTGGTCATGCAGGTTTTTACCGGCGATTTATCAAGGACTTTAGTAAGGTAGCATTGCCTTTATCCCGACTGCTGTAGAAGGACGTTGAGTTCGAGCAGAGTGAGGACTGCATGAAAGCGTTTGATAAGCTGAAGATCGCCTTGACCCAAGCTCCTATTGTGAGAGGGCCTGACTGGAGTCGGCCGTTCGAGATAATGTGTGACGCATCCAACTATGAGGTAGGAGCGGCGCTGGCTCAGCGCGAAGGTAAGGACCTTTATATAATTGCTTATGCTTCTAAAACTCTAGATGGTGCACAGTCTAATTATATTACCACTGAAAAAGAGCTTTTAGCTATTGTTTTTTCTTTCGATAAATTCCGAGCTTATTTACTTGGTACTAAGGTAGTAGTATGTTCAGACCATGCAGCTCTAAAATATCTATTAGCTAAAAAAGAGTCCAAAACAAGGTTAATCCATTGGATATTGCTGCTGCAAGAATTTGATTTAGAGATCAAAGATAGGAGTGGTTCCAAAAATTTAGTGGTGGACCACTTGAGTCGCCTAGAGCACATTAACAGTGACTCCACTCCTATCAATGATGCTTTTCCACTTGATAGTTTGCACGCAATATCTGATGTGGTTCCTTGGTATGCACCTATAGCTAATTATTTGATTAGTCGTACCTTTCCTCCTAATTTTACTAAGCATCAAAAGGACAAGCTTAAAAGCGAGTCCAAATATTATATATGGGATGATCCATATTTATGGAGATGTGGTGCAGACCAAATAATTAGAAGGTGTGTGCCACAATCAGAATTCCAGTCAATTTTGGAGGCCTGCCACTCTTCTGAGAGTGGTGGACACTTTGGACCTCAAAGAACTGCTAGAAAAATTTTAGACTGTGGATTTTGGTGACCCACACTTTTTAAGGATGCCACTGCTTTCTGTGAATCTTACTCCTCATGCCAAATGTTTGGTAATATATCCAAGAGGGATGAGATGCCCCAACAACTTATGTTATTTTGTGAAATTTTTTATGTTTAGGGTATTGATTTCATGGGTCCATTTCCAAACTCTAATGGTTTTTTATACATATTGTTAGCTGTTGATTATGTTTCTAAATGGGTGGAAGCAATTTCCACCCGTACTGATGATGCTAACGTTGTTGTCTCTTTTGTTTGAAATAATATTATTTGTCTCTTTGGATCACCACGAGCAATCGTGAGTGATCAAGGCACTCATTTTTGTAATAGGAGAATGACAGGTATGCTGAAAAAACATGGCATTATTTACAAGGTGGCGATGGCTTACCATCTCCAGACCAATGGGCAAGCTGAGGTGTCTAACAGAGAGATAAAGCACATATTAGAGAAGATTGTCAAGCCTCATAGAAGAGACTAGAGTACCAGGCTTGCAGATGCACTTTGGGCTTATCGGACAGTGTACAAGACACCCATCGGAATGAGTCCATTCTGCCTAGTCTACGGAAAGGCTTGTCACCTCCCAGTGGAGATGGAACACAAGGCTTTCTGCACAGTGAGGGAATGCAACTTAGGATTGGGGAGAGCCAGTGCTGCAAGGAAGCTGCAACTACAGGAATTGGAGTGCCTTCTACTAGAAGCATATGAGAATTCAAGGCTCTACAAAGAGAGGGTGAAGTCTGTGCATGACAAGAATATCAAGAGAAGAGAGTTCAGACCTGGGGAGTTGGTTTTCCTTTATAACTCAAGGTTGAGGCTCATGCTAGGAAAGCTGAGATCAAGGTGGGAAGGACCCTATAGGGTGGAGAAGGCAGAGCCATATGGAGTCTTCCACCTGAGTCATCCTTCAAGCCCCAAATTCTTCAAAGTCAATGGCCACCGCTTGAAGCTATATCATGGTGAGAAGATGAAGAACAACAAGGAGCTGGAGATCTTCCTCTTGGCAGATCCAGCAATAGAAGAAGACTGAGCTTGTGGACCGTCCAACTTAAAGACGTTAAAGAAAAGTGCTAGGTGGGAGACAACCCACCATGGTACGATCTTCCATTTTCATTTTTACTTCTATTTTATTTTTATTAGGGTTAAATTCTGCATAAATACTTCTATTAGTTACTATTTTTACATAAAAAAAGCATTCGATGCACAAGCGTCTATGACGAGTACGCGTCGTGCGTGAATGCGCGAAATATTGGAATTGAACAGAGAGTTGCACGAGAGCTGTGCAGGAGGGTTGCCTAGCGCCCAAACAACCCCACGTGTACGCGTACCTTTCGCGTGTGCATCAGCTATGGTTTTGCCAAGCCACACGTAAGCGTCCTTGACGCGTACACGTTGACATGGAAATCGGCGTAAACAAGTGTGTTGAACAGAGAGTTGTGATGGAATCACGCGGGAAGTGTGCTGGAGGCACAATTCAACTCACACGTATGCGTCCCTGACGCGTACGCGTCGTCTTCACTTTAAGAGAATCCACGCGTGGGAGTGACAGACGCGCACGTGTCGTAGGTGATTTTGGCCCTAGTACAAAATAAACAAAGAGTTGTGCGTGCGTGAGGCTGGAATCGCGCAATTGGCACAAGCATGGTCACGCGTACGCATGACCGATGCTTACCCGTCGCTTCAATTTGTGCCCACCCACGCGTACGCATGGGAGACGCGTGCGCGTCACATGCGCCGCGTCAGTTATTCAGCGTGCTGCTAGTTTCAATTTCTTCCCCTCTCCAATCCTAATTCTCATTCAATCCTATTTCTTCATTCTTTCTTCTTCATTCTTTCCCCTTCTTACTTCTTACTTCTTACTCCTTTATTCTTCCCTTCTTCCACCATCACCGGCGGACTAGCACCGGAGACCACTAACTCCGACAACTTTAATTTTCTTTCCTTTTCTTCTTCCTTCCTTCCTCTTCCCCCATTCTTACTCCCACTCAAAATCCTACTTTCATCTTTCTCTTAAGGTTTCTTTTCTCCTTTCCTCTACTCTTCCTTTCTTCTTTTATTTATCGTATTTAATTATTATATTTATTTTTAATTTTCTGTTAGCTTAGTTCTTTATAATTTCTTTTTCATTCCTTTATTTTGCATTTTTTTAATGTTGGTGTTGGAGCTTTATTTAGGTACTATTTTGTTATATTTGAGCTTATGGATACTATGAGAATTAATTTGATAATTGACATTTTATTTTGGGTCTCATATTTGCATGGATTAATTACTTTAATGCTTATTTTTATATTGAACACAAAGTGTTTGTGAAAAGGCTAACATGGCATTTTGATCTCCTTTCCTATTTTATTCTTACCCTTTAATGTCACTTTCTCACAACACTTGCACTCCACATGCATTGAGGATATCATTCACAATTGTCATCATACAAGTGCTCATTAATTTGGTATATTTAATAATTGATGCTTGAGTCATGCTTCTCATGCTTATTACTTGCATGCTTTTAACCCTCTTGCATCTAATTGTTATGAATTGCCTTCATGATTTTAATTAATGTCTTCCATGCATGTTGTAGCTACCATGCATAAGACATTCCCTTTCCTTTGGCATTCATTATTACTTGGACTTTCTTCCTTCCGATTGTTAGCAATCTATATTTGACATTAATTCTCTTTCTTTCTTCTTTAGGATGGCCACTGAAAGAGGAAAGGAGAAGGCTTCTGAATAGCCACCGACAAGGAAAGGAACCAGGAGAGCACCGGCTAAGGTGCAACCATCTACAAGCGTCAAGCCACCTACCAAGCGGATAAAGAGGATCATCAAAGTTGATGAAGCGGAGAAAGCCTTTCCCGCACGGGACTCCACACGGTTCACCAACCGTTATAGCGAGCAGATGTTCCCCATCCTAGCAGAGAGAAACTACAATAATGAGCATCTACTCATTCTGCCAACATATTTTGTTGATTTTGTGGAGCCCCACATTGAAAGGAGACAGTGGGGATTCTTAAGGAGGCAGCCGTGGCAGACCGACCTATCATGGGTAGTTGAATTCTGCTCCAACTTCTACTCGCTTACCCTGCAGTCTGTCTATGTTCGTCAAAAGCAAGTCCCGGTCTCCGAAGATGACATTCAGAGAGTACTGGATCTTCCACCTAGCCCAGAGGGATTGGATGCCTATCAAGAGGCCCAGCTTAAGCACCAGATGTATCAGTTTGATTGGGACAGCGTCCTTGGAGTTATAGCCCAACATGGTAGCATCTGGATCTATGGACAACACCGGGCTGAACCCAAGAGCATCTCAGCCTAATCCCTTACCTTGGAGGCTCACGTGTGGGCACAGATTATGTCCAACTACATCTTCCCGAGCACCCACGAGTCCACCTTCACTGCGGACATGGCTGTACTCATCTGGTGCATTCTTACAGAGCAACCTTTCAACTTACCCCGACTCATCCGGCAGGCCATGGGACACGTGCAGATCGCAGGGAACCTACCCTTTCCCGCATTGGTTTCAGATTTAGTCTCTGCGGTAGGAGTCTCTTATCGGACGGGGGATACGAAGGCCATGATCCCTAGGGACGATCGGTATGTCCCGAATGGGAAGTACATCAGACCCCCAGTACCTTCTGCGAGCCGGCATCCAGGCCCATCTTTGGACACTCCTCCAACATCTGCTCCACCATCATCCGCACCTCCTGCACCATCCACCACTCAGATGTTCCTTCAGATCCTTTAGAGGTTAGACCGGCAAGACCGGAGGATGGAGCAAATAGAGTGCCACAATAAGCGCCGATACACCTATCTGAAGGAGCTCATTGTTAGTACTCACCCACCTTCGGAACAGCAGGATACCCCGGACTCCCCTTCACTGAGTAGCACAGGGAGCCATGACGAGCCGGACAGTGGAGGCGATGCTCTTAGCCCCACCTTGTTCCTTACTGATGGCACGGAGGATTGTGCCAAGCCTTAAGTGTGGGGATGTCAGTACCTGACTTCCGGAGGTAATCTCTCTCTCTTAACACCAATATTTTATTTTTCTTTTATTAGATAGGATAGATTTCATGATAGTAGTTGCTTGCATGCATGTATTACTTGGTTAAAGTAATGAGTTTTTTTTCAAGACCTTATTTTATAGCATTTCACTAATTCAAATTAAAAATATTTTGTTAAACTTGTTTGAAGATTTTAATTTAGAACATGGTTTTTGAGCTAAGAACACACAACCTGTGAGATTTTGAGCTTAATTATATGGTTACATTATTTAGCCATGATTTTTATTCTTGTGTATTTTCTTCTCTATGATTGCAATCTATGGTTTGTTCCATTCTATATGTCCATTGTTTAGTGTATATTAATGCATACATATGATTGAGGCCATCATTTGTTATTAGCTCACTTATCCCAAATAGCCTACCATTTCATTTACCTTTGTTTGCCACTTTGAGCCTTTTTTAATCCCCATTTGTTCTTTATATTACCAAATCAATAGCCTTAAGCAGGAAAACAATTAATTACCCGATTTGAATCTTTGGTTAGCTTAAGATAGTGTGTGTCAACTAAGTGTGGGAAAATGTGGAAACTTGGGTTGATGAGAATGTGTTGTGTTTTTACTGACAAATATTGGGAATTTGGGTGCTTACTCATGTGAAATCAGAAAAACCATATGCATTAATATATTATGTTTTCATTCATGTTCAAAAAAAAAAAAAAAGAAGAAAAGAAAAGAAAAGAAATAAATGAATAGGGGATAAAATTACCCGAATGCTAAGTTCAGCAAAAAGATCAATGCAGATGTGATGGAATTAAAAGTTGATACATGAGTATGTGAAATATACAAAAGTGAGATTTTGGGTAGCTGATGTCAGGGCATCTTAGGCTAGTTTCACTAGCCTTTTTCTTTGTTTTTAATAGGTTTTATGCAATTTCTTGAGTTATAAGTAAGCAATTTGGATAGAAATTCATGCATACCTAGATTCATCCAACTATGGTTAATTTGATGCAATTTCATAAGAATTATACTATAATTACTTGTATGCTAAAAATGATGTGAATTCTCATGACTTTAGCAAGGCTTTGATACATGTATTGGTTGATGACAGGTGAGGTGATGCCAGGGCATTTTGGCCAGTTTCACTGACCTTTTCTTTACTGTTTTTAGGGTAGTTTCATGCATTTTCTTAGAAAATAAGTTAGTTTTGGGTAGATATTCACTTACATCTTGATTCAAGCATACATTGTGCACTTTACATGATTTTATGAGGATTTTGCATAAATTATATGATAAATTGGATGATGCATGACTCATGACTTGGACCAGAACTTTGATGCACTTTGTTGCTTGATTTCAGGACAAAGGAAGCAAAGAAGAACCACGTTAGCAGTCATGTTAGTGGGACCTCTAACGTGGAATGGGTGCTAACTTGCAAAGTTAATGAGAAAGGTAATCGCCAATAACGCCCTCGAAGCCATCATAAGCCCACGTTAAGAGTCACGTTAACTAAGTTAACGTGAAATCTAACGTGAAAGAAGACAACAAGGCCAACGTTAGTGACACTCCCCTTTGTCACTAACGTTGGACCAAGCTCATAATTGGCCACGTTAGTTGCCACGTTAACTTAGTTAACGTGGCTTCTAACGTTAAGAAGCAAAAGGGAAGCCAACGTTAGTGACATTCACCTTTGTCACTAACGTTGGCCAAGCTTCCATAAGCCACGTTAACTCCCACGTTAACTTAGTTAACATGGAAGCTAACATGGAGAGAGAAATTGGTCGCCAACGTTAGTGACACTTACCTTTGTCACTAACGTTGAGGTGAAACACCAAGAGCCACCTTAAGCAACGTTAACTCCCACGTTAACTTAGTTAACGTGGAAGCTAACGTGGATAAAGAGATGATGAGCCAACGTTAGTGACACTCACCTTTGTCACTAACGTTGGAGATGGCTAGCATGACTACGTTAGAAGCCACATTAACCTAGTTAACGTGGACTCTAACGTAAGAAATAGGGGCACATTGGAACGTTAGTGACAAAGGTAAGTGTCACTAACGTTCTCGAAGGATTGGCAAGCTTACGTTAAGAGCCACGTTAACTAAGTTAACGTGGACTCTAACGTAGAGAAGGGGGAGGCTCATCAACGTTATTGGGAAAGGTAAGTCCCAATAACGTGTGCGAAGGACCAAGAGGCAACGTTAGTGGTAACGTTTGTGCCACTAACGTTGAGGTTAACGTGGCTCATACTTGGGTGAGC
This sequence comes from Arachis hypogaea, assembly GCF_003086295.3. Classification (NCBI taxonomy): domain Eukaryota; kingdom Viridiplantae; phylum Streptophyta; class Magnoliopsida; order Fabales; family Fabaceae; genus Arachis; species Arachis hypogaea. Next base: position 105,284,317 of record NC_092048.1, read on the forward strand.
AACGTTAGTGAAAAAGGTGATTGTCACTAACGTTCTCGAACCCACACTTTCACTTAACGTTAACACCACTAACGTCCTGAGCTAAAAGTCCCTGCCTACTTCACACTTTCCTTCTCCAAGCACAGCTAAGCCCAATGAAGAAGATAACTGCTTCAAACTCAGGATCCAAAGGCCCATACCCAAGACTTGAAGAGCCAACTAGAAGATCAGAAGAGTAGTATATATAGGAGTAGCTTTGAATTAGTTAGGGAGCTGAAAACTTTAGGGAGCCTTTAGGCATAGAGCTACTCTCTGTATTTTACTTTCTCTGCACTTCTAGTTTACTTTCAGCATGTATTCTCCATCTTTGTTTTCATTTTCCAGAGCTATGAACAACTAAACCCCTTTCTTTGGGTTAGGGAGCTCTGTTGTAATTTGATGGATCAATTTTAGTTTTCATTCTCCTTCTTCTATCTTTTCTCTTGATTTTACTAGAAAGCTTTCGATCTTCATCCAATTGGGTAGTTATCTTGAAAAAGAAGCTATTCATACTTGGATCTCTTTTGAACCTTGAAAGAGGAATGAAGGGATCATGCTAGAAATGCTTTCTCATGCTGGACCAAATTGGGTGTGGATGGATATGTGACTATAATCCTTCCAACACTTGATTTGGGAAATGCATGTGCTATAATCAGTGACCATACTTCATCTTTCCATGAGCAATTGACCAAGGAATTGTCTATTGATCAAGATTTGAGAGATTGAATTACAAGGAATTGTAATTCGATCACTTAAGATTGCCAAGGAGATCAATGAATGCATTGATTGAGGAAGAGATGAAAATAAACTTGATCCGGAGAATGCAACATCTCCTGAGCCCAATGAACTCCCCAGTTCTGATCTTACCCATTCTCTTTAATTTCTGCCATTTACTTTTATGAGCAATTGCCCCATTCCCATTTAAGATTCTGTAATTTACTTTCCGCCATTTACATTCAGCTCTTTATTTCCAACATTTACTGTTTCTGCCATTTACTTTCCCGCCATTTAATTTTCTGCAATTGTCAACTCAAATTCTGATTCGCTCAACTAGAACATTTCCTTAATTAAAGTTGCTTGATCAATCAATCTCTGTGGGATTCGACCTCACTCTATTGTGAGTTTTTACTTGACGACGAATTCGGTACACTTGCCGAAGGAATTTGTTGCGAGACAAGTTTTTCGCGTATCAAGTTTATGGCGCCGTTGCCGGGGATTGATTTTGAATCAACAATGATTAAATTGGAGGATAACTAGATTGAGCATTTTTAGTTTGTTTGATTTAATTTTTTGTTTGAGTAATTTACTTTCAGTTTTAGTTAATTTCTTCCCCTCGCCTTACTTTTTTCGTTTTTTTAGTTATTTACAATTCAGCTCACTGACCCACTAACTGTTTGATATATTGCATCACTCACACTAACAGTAATTCTAACAGAAATACTTCCTGCATCTATTTTCTTTGCTTGTGCTTTGTTGGTTGTATGACAGGGAGAAAAAGCGGGGCTTCAACTTCCTTTGATTCAGAATCTGAGAGGACCTTCCTTTGATTAAGAAGGGAAGCAAGAGAAAAACGAGTAGTGGGTGCCGAGGAAGAGGAGGAATACTTTGAACCAAACATGAAAGAAAACATGGAAAACCATCTTGAAGAAGAAGCTCACAACCATGGCAGAGAAGGTTGAGCAAATCATGCTGGGGAGGAGAGAAGAGTTTTAGGCTCTTACATCAATCCAAACCCAGGAAACTGTGGAAGTAGCATTCAAAAGCCGACCATCCATACCAATAATTTTGAACTAAAACCGCAGCTCATCACCCTTGTTCAGAACAACTGTTCGTTCGAAAGAGGAGTCCAAGAAGACCCCAATCAACATCTAACCACCTTCCTGAGGATATGCGACACGGTGAAGTCTACTGGTGTTCATCCTGATGCCTATAGACTGCTCTTATTTCCATTCTCACTCAAGGATAAGGCAGCCAAGTGGCTGGAGTCTTTTCCGAAGGAGAGTTTGACAACTTGGGAAGATGTGGTGAACAAATTTTTAGCCAGATTCTATCCTCCCCAAAGAATCAAAAGGCTGAGAGCTGAGGTCCAAACTTTCAGGCAACAAGATAGTGAGACTCTATGATAAACCACTATTTTATGGTTTATCTTAAGCTCAATTGAGTGGTTTTTATCTACTCTTTACCCACTTATTCATACTATTTGCATGGTTTTACATTTGCCTTCCTAATTATGTGCTTTGATTGAAAACATGCTTCTTTGATCTTATATTTGCTTTTTATTAATCCTCTCTTATTATCAATAGATGTCTTGATATGTGTGTTAAGTGTTTTCAGATATTATAAGGCAGGAATGGCTTGGAGGATGGGAAGAAAGCATGCAAAAGTGGAAGGAATGCAATAAGTTGGAGAAATTGCTAAGCTGTCCAGCCTGACCTCTTCGCACTCAAATGGCTATAACTTTAGCTACAGAGATCCAAACAATGCGGTTCCAGTTGCGTTGGAAAGCTAACGTCTGGGGCTTCAATTTGATATATAATATGCTATAGTTCCTCTGACACTAGGCGACGCGACCGTGTGATCCATGCGGCCGCGTTGCAGTGACGAAATACCAGCGTGGCAAAATTTTAAACCAGCGAATTCTAGACTGTTTTTGACCCAGTTTGCGGCCCAGAAAACACAGATTAGAGGCTATAAAGTGAGGGAATGCATCCATTCATAGGGAGGCTCTCATATAATTCATAATTTTAGGAGTAGATGTAGTTTTTAGAGAGAGAGGTTCTCTCCTCTCTCTTAGGTTTAGGATTTAGGATTTCTCTTAGTTTTAGGAGTGACTCTCAATCCCAGGTTCTTTATTTTTATTTATTTTCCCAATTTAATTTATGAACTTTACCATGTTATGATTTAAATATTTTATTTAATATAATTTGAGGTATTTCAGACTTATGATTGCTCTCTTTAATTTGTTAATGCTCTGTGTTTATCCAAGTTATTTTCATTCGAGTAGATTCTCTTCCCTTTTGGCTTTGGTTGAGTCATTGGAGACACTTGAGTTATCAAAATCATTGTTGATTGAAAATTGGATTTCTTCATCTCATTAATTCAAGTTCCAATAACTCTAGCCTTTCTCAAGGAAAGACTAGGACCTGAGGAATCAGAATTAACTTATCCACTTAACTTACCTTCATAGTTAGAGGTTAACAAGTGGGAGAAAAATCCAATTCTCATTACAATTGATAAGGATAACCAGGATAGGACTTCCAGTTATAATACCTTGCCAAGAGTTTAGTTTACAGTTATTTATTTATTTTACTTGTCATTTAAATATATCTGTGCCCATTGCCCAAAAACACACTTTTTCATAATCAATAATAAGAACACCTCCCTGCAATTCCTTGAGAAGACGACCTGAGGTTTAAATACTCAGTTATCAATTTTTTAAAGGGGTTTGTTACTTGTGACAACCAAAACGTTTGTATGAAAGGACTTTTGAAGGTTTAGAAACTATACTTGCAACGAGGATTTATCCGCAAATTTCTAGACCACGCAAAAGTTTCTCTCATCAAAATGGCGCCGTTGCCGGGAAATTGCAAACGTGTGCCTTATTATTGGTTATTGTAAATATTTTATTTTTGCTTGTTTATTTGTTTTTGTTTTTGTTTTTTTTGCTTTTTCTTAAGTTAAGAGGTTATTGGTTTTTATTTTAAAATTTTTATTTTTCAAAAATCAAATTTCAAAATTTAAATTTAAAAATTTTCAAAAATTCAAATTTAAAAATTTTCAAATTTCAAAAATTTAAAATTCAAAATTTCAAAAAATTTAATTTTCAAATCCAAAATTTAAATAATCTTTTAATTTAAATTTATTTTTATTTTTGTTTTTAATTTTTTTTATTTGCTACTATGAACTCTCACCCCTTTGGCTATGAGTCTGGTTACAATTATGTTGCAGGAAGAAGAAATTACAATGAGAACAGGCATCAAGGTTGGAACAATCAAAGATGGGAGGAGCCACAAGGATTTGATCAACCCTCATGGCAACAACCACCTCCAATGGACTATCAACAAACACCACCATATGCCTATGAACCCTTTCCTCAACACAACTTTGAACTACCACACTCACAAGCCAACTACCACCATTCACCTCCATATGACCCTAACCCTCAACCACCATACCAACCACCTTATGAGCCATATGAACCATATATAGAACCACCCCAATTCCAATCCAATCACTCCCAACCACCACCACTTTCTTTTGTATCATGTCCAAGTCTGACAACCCGAGAAGCAGAAGTTCACCTAAGGGAAACAGTAATTAAATTTCAGGCAACCGTTCAACAACTGGAGTAAGCAGTAATTCAATGGGCTTCTAGGCGCTCAAATATACAAGGATCAGCCACAGCTCCATGTGGACAGTCTAGTGAAGAGCATAGCATGAAGGAGATACCAGAAACCCCAGTAGACAAGACAGAGAATGAATTCGTACTAGAACAAGTAGAAGAAGCTGTCATTGTTCAAGAAAAAGAGTTGGTTGAAGATCTAGGAGATGCAGAACCTCCATGGGAAAGTCAAAACATAGAGCCTCCTTCCAAGACGGTTGAATTTGATGCTGAGGAGGGTGTACCACCTCCAAAGCATATCATAGTTGAAGACTTGGAAGAGGTTGATCAAGAGATGGAGATTCAAGAAGAAGAAGAACAACCTTCCATGCCCTTGGAAATCAATGAAGAGGAGATTAAATTGGAAGAGAGCTGCCAAGAGGAAGAGGTTGAAATTGAAGAAGCTTGCAAAGAGGTGGTAATTATCAGAGAAGAGCACAAGGGAGTGGAACTTGCAATTTCATTAAAAATACCTCCCCCTAAGTTGCCATCATCCTTCACAACATTCAAGTGGGTAAAATTCATATCCCATAGCTTTCTAATCCCACTTGAATATGGGCTACTGGAGACGGATGGTCAACTTAGAGCTCTTTGTGATATTAAGAGTAAGAGGAAGATGGCCAGTGGTAAGAATTATCCTGCAAGGTTCATCATGGTTGGAAGCTTTAAGTTCAAACACAAGGGTTGGTATAAAGCTCAACTGAATGGGTCTAGGAAGCTGTTTGGTCGTTGCAGTGAGAATTCAGATCACCTTTTACCCGGCTGGAAAAATGCAGATGGAGACAAAAACGGGTGTAAAAGTAAAGTTTGGGATCCTGGAATCTATTCTGGCATTTGTCACCCCGGGAGCCTAAGAATCTGTTTGAAGCTTCTTAAGGGCTTTACATGCTTAGTTTGGGATCCCGGAGGATATTGGAATCACAAACATTGGTGGAGATTGATGCACGGAAAACTTGTCTCACAACAAATTTCCTTCGGCAAGTGTACCGAATTTGTCGTCAAGTAAAAACTCACAATAGAGTGAGGTCGAATCCCACAAGGATTGATTGATCAAGCAACTTTAATTAGAGGACTGTTCTAGTTGAGCGAATCCAGAATTTGAGTTGAGAATTGCAGAAAATAAAATGGCGGGAAGGTAATTTACAGGAAAGTAAATGCTAGAATTATAGATCTAAAAGTAAATGACTGAAGGTAAATTACAGAATTGTAAATGGAAATGGGGGAATTGCTCATTAAAGTAAATAACAGAAATTAAAGAGAATGGGTAAGATCAGAAATGGGGAGTTCATTGGGCTTAGGAGATGTTGCATTCTCCGAATCAATTTCATTTTCATCTCTTCCTCAATCAATGCACTCATTGATCTCCTTGGCAATCTTAAGTAATTGAATTACAATTTTTTGTAATTCAATCTCTCAAATCTTGATCAATAGCCAATTCCTTGGTCAATTGCTAATGAGAAGAGATGAAGTATGGTCACTGATTATACCACATGCATTTCCCAAACCAAGTGTTGAGAGGATTATAGTCACATATCCATCCAAACCCAATTTGGTCCAGCATGAGAAAGCATTTCTAGCTTGATCTCTTCATTCCTCTTTCAAGGTTCAGAAGAGATCCAAGTATGAATAGCTTCTTTTTCAAGATAACTACTCAATTGGATGAAGATCGAAAGCTTTCACGTAAAATCAAGAGAAAAGATAGAAGAAGAATAATGAAAACTAGTATTGATCCATCAAATTACAACAGAGCTCCCTAACCCAATGACAGGGGTTTAGTTGTTCATAGCTCTGGAAAATGAAAAAAAAGATGGAGAATACATGATGAAAACTTAGAAGTGCAGAGAAAGTAAATATAGAGAGTAGTTTTATGCTAAGAGTCTCCCTATAATTTCCAACTCCCAAAATATTTCAAAGCTACTCCTATATATACTACTCTTCTGTTCTTCTAGTTGATTCTTCAAGTCTTGGGCCTTTGGATCTTGAGTTTGAAGCAGTTCTCTTCTTCATTGGGCTTAGCTTTTACTCGCAGAGAGAAAGTATGAAGTGGGCAGGGGCTTTGGCTCAGGAAGTTAGTGGTGTTAACGTTCAGTGAAAATATGGGTTCGAGAACGTTAGTGACAATCACCTTTTTCACTAACGTTCCTCACCAAAGTTAAAAGCCACATTAACCTTACGTTAGTGGCATAAACGTTGCCACTAACGTTTCCACTATGTCCTTTGCACACGTTATTGGGACTCAACTTTCCCAATAACGTTGAGAAGCCTCCCCCTTCCCTACGTTAGAGTCCACGTTAACTTAGTTAACGTGGCTCTTTTAACGTAGGCTTGCCATTCTTCGAGAACGTTAGTGACACTTACCATTGTCACTGACGTTCCAAATTGCCCCTATTTTCCACGTTAGAGTCCACGTTAACTAGGTTAACGTGGCTTCTAACGTGGCCTTGCTAGCCATCTCCAACGTTAGTGACAAAGTTGAGTGTCACTAATGTTGGCTCATCTTTCCCTTATCCACGTTAGCTTCCATGTTAACTAAGTTAACGTGGGAGTTAACGTGGCTCATGGTGGCATGTGTGGCTCCTTCCAACGTTAGTGACATTGTTGGGTGTCACTAACGTTGGCGATCACCTTCTTTCTTCATGTTAGCTTCCACGTTAACTAGGTTAACGTGGGAGTCAACGTGGCTCATTGGGGGCTTGTGTTCTTCCAACGTTAGTGACAATTTTGGGTGTCACTAACGTTGTCGACCACTTTGTTCCTTCACGTTAGCTTCCACGTTAACTAGGTTAACGTGGGAGTTAATGTGGCTTAATGTGCTTTGGCCAACGTTAGTGACAATGTTGAGTGTCACTAACGTTGGCTCCCCCCTTTCTTCTTAACATTAGAGGCCACGTTAACTAAGTTAACATGGATTCTAACGTGGCCACTCATGATCTTGGTCCAACGTTAGTGATAATGTTAAGTGTCACAAACGTTGGCTCCATTTCTTTACTTCCACATTAGAGTTCACGTTAACTTAGTTAACGTGACTCTTAACATGGGCAATGATGGCTTCGAGAGTGTTATTGGCAATCACTTTTCTCATTAACTTTGCAAGTTACTCCCATTCCACGTTAGTGTTAACGTTAGTGTAACTAACGTAGCCACTAATGTGGTTCTTCTTTGCTTCCTTTGTCTTGAAATCAAGCAATAACGTGCATCAAAGTTCTAGTCCAAGTCATGGGAAATGCAACATCTAATTTTGTCCTTAAATTCATGCAAAATCCTCATGAAATCATGTAAAGTGCACAATGTATGCTTGAATCAAGATGTAAGTGAATATCTATCCAAAACTAGCTTATTTCCTAAGGAAATGCATGAAGCTACCCTAAAAACAGTAAAGAAAAGGTAAGTGAAACTGGCCAAAATGCCCTGGCATCACAACACCAAAGTTAAAGCTTGCTTGTCCCTAAGCAAGTACTGGAACAAGAGAATGATGAATGGAATGCCAAGAGAAATGAGTCTTTCTTGTGGAAGTCATGTCCCTGGTTTTATGGTGGTTTCATGCATAGCAACTTAGGTTCATTCCTGGCTTTCAGACCTTTATCTTGTCATAAAACACTCACTTTGATTGCATCCCATGATACTTTTATTCATTGATCCTTTTGTTGTTATTTCAGGGCTTATTTGTGTTCTTAGGCTAAGTGCTCTGTAAGGGGGCAACTCTTTAAAATAAGCTTTCAGCCAACACTCCCGAACCAGTTGGTTCATGGTGCTAGGTGTTGAAGCACCCCTAAGGACTTACTTGCTCAAGTCTCTCCCCCATACATACACACCACAGGCACATAGTTTATTTATTTTCTTTTCTTGAGACCTTGGTGTCCAGCACCTCTTTGGGTTACTAAATGCTCTGTGGTGAGGGTTACTCTTGATAGTGGACTTTCAGCTGATAATCCCAGGTTAGTTAACCCAAGTTACCAAGTGATAAGACACCCCTAAGAGCTTATTCATCCAAGTAGATCCCTCACACAGGAGCACCACAGACACATGCTTCAAGATTAAAACCATTGGTGCCTAGCCTTATTGCTTACTATTTTTCTTTTATTCCTCAACTTTGATTGTTCTTTCCCTTTTTCTTATTAGGATCTTCTTATTTATCTAATCTCATGGGGTGTGTCTCAAGCATAGTATTCATGACAGATAGTTGTCTTCCCACCTTATGGTTGAACCAACTTAGCTAACTTATGACCACACCACAAACTCATGGACTTACTCCCTAGTATGAACTCTACTTTGGTCTTTTGAAAACAATTATTCTCTTTTCATTTGATTCAAAAGGGACAAGCATACAAGTAAGTAAAGAAATGATGCAGTAACATAAAGACCAGCGACAAAAGACCTATGCATCAAAACTTTAAAAGACAGAATTAAAATAAAGTTCAAACTACGAGCAACTATTAATCAAAAGTGCATCCGGAATTCCAATTTTCAACAATTCTGGGTACAATGGTATTAAGTAACAATACAACCTTCTGGTGACGATTTCTAGTTGCCTTCTTTCTTTGTCACCATCCTAATCCTTGCTACCTCACTTCCTTGGGTGAAAGTGCACCATTTCCTCATAAGATTCCTGCAAAGTTATTTGAAGTTGCTTGTTCCCAAAGCACTTGAGAAATAGTTAGCTTGCATGTATGCTTGTGATTTCTGAACTTAATTTGGTGTGTGAACACCAAACTTAGTTCCGTGCCTAGTACCAAACCTTGCATATATGCTGAGAACCTCATATCTTATTGTTAACAAAACACTTATTAACTAAAGTCTAACTACATCTAAGTGGTTTCCCTTGATTGGTTGGAGCTAGCAATGTGTTTTGGGAGTGGAGTGTAATTCTAACTACTGTCCTTTAGTGGAACACCAAACTTAGAATTACACTATCACTCTTGGATTGTTCTGGTGTGGAACACCAATCTTAGCTCCTTACAATACAGAGAAAACAACTTGTGATCTTTATTGAAATAAAGGTGAAAAGGAAAATACCTGAGGTTGGGTTGCCTCCCAACACAGCGCTTCTTTATCGTCACTAGCTTGACGATTCCTCCTTCACTTGAGATGATAGTTTACTCTGGAGTTTTCCCCCATGTTGCCCAGGTAATGCTTGAGTCTTTGTCCATTAACTGTAAAAGTCATCTCTGAACCTTCATCCATGACTTCGATGTGTCCATATGGCGATACTTTTGTGACAAGAAAAGGTCCGAACCACCTTGATTTGAGTTTTCCTGGGAACAGTCTCAATTTGGAATTGTAGAGAAGTACTCGCTACCCCTTTTCGAAACTTCTGGGTGCAAGACGCAGGTCATGTCTTTTCTTTGCCTTCTCTTTGTACATCCTGGTATTTTCATAGGCTTGTGACCTGAATTCCTCCATCTCTTGCAGCTGTAAGATCCTCTTTGCACCAGCGGCAATGCTGTCGAAGTTTAGTATCTTGATAGCCCAGAGAGCTTTGTGTTCCAGCTCTAGTGGTAAATGACAAGCCTTACCATACACCAGTTGATATGGGGACATTCCAAGTGGTGTTTTGAATGCTGTTCTGTATGCCCAAAGAGCATCATCCAGCTTCTTCGACCAATCCTTTCTTGATGCACCCACAGTCTTTTCCAGAATCCTCTTTAGCTCTCTGTTGGATATCTCAGTTTGTCCACCTGTTTGGGGATGGTATGGTGTGGCTACCTTATGTTTTACCCCATATCGTAGGAGAAGAGCTTCTAGTGGTTTGTTACAAAAATGGCTTCCTCCATCACTGATGAGTGCTCGTGGGACTCCAAACCGGCTAAAGATATTCTTCTTGAGGAAGTTCATTACCACCTTGTTATCGTTTGTTGGGGTTGCAATAGCCTCCACCCACTTGGAGACGTAATCTACTGCTACCAAGATGTAATTGTTTGCATATGAGGTTGGGAATGGTCCCATGAAATCAATTCCCCACACATCAAATAGTTCCAGTTCCAACATGAAATTCTGTGGCATCTCATTTCTTTTGGGCAAGTTTCCAGATCTTTGGCATTCATTGCAGCTCCTTACCAGTTCTTTTGCATCCTTGAAAAGGGTGGGCCAAAAGAATCCGCTTTGTAACACCTTTGCTGCTGTTCTGTCTCCTCCAAAGTGGCCTCCATAACATGAGCCGTGGAAGTTCCATAGGACCTCTTGTCCTTCTTCTTCCGAAACACATCGTCTAAGGATTCCATCTGAACACTTCTTGAAGAGATATGGCTCATCTCAGACAAAGTACTTTGCATTATTCATGAGCTTCCTTTTTTGATGTTTATTGATCTCTGGAGGTAATGCTCCAGATGCCTTGAAGTTGGCAATATCTGCGAACCATGGTGCTTTGTGAACTGTCATCAACTGCTCATCAGGGAAGAGCTCGTTTACACTTGTATCATGTGCTCCACCTTCATTATGAGGAATCCTGGATAAGTGATCTGCTACCTTGTTCTCTACTCCTTTCTTGTCTCTGATCTCAATATTGAATTCCTGCAACAATAAGATCCAACTTATTAGTCTTGGTTTTGATTCTTGCTTGGCAAACAAATATTTAAGTGCTGTGTGGTTTGTAAAAACAATCACTTTCGCACCAATGAGGTATGATCTAAACTTGTCAAATGCAAAAACTATTGCTAGCAACTCCTTTTCAGTAGTGGTATAATTTCTTTGAGTATCATTAAGGACCTTGCTAGCATAGTATATCACGTGGACTAAGTTATCTTTCCTCTGTCCCAACACTGCCCCAATTGCGAAATCCGATGCGTCACACATCAATTCAAACGGTAAATTCCAATCAGGTGGGGAAATGATAGGAGCAGAGGACAACCTCATTTTCAAATTTTCAAAGGCTAACATGCATGTTTCATGAAAGATAAATAGTGTATCTGATACAAGCAGATTGCTTAAGGGCTTGGCTATCTTTGAAAAATATTTAATAAACCTTCTGTAAAAACCAGCATGCCCTAAAAAGCTCCTAATTGCCCTGACATCACTGGGTGGAGGCAGTTTTTCAATAAGTTCTACTTTGGCTCTGTCAACCTCAATGCCTTGGTTAGAAACTTTGTGACCAAGGACTATTCCTCCTGTCACCATAAAGTGACATTTTTCCCAGTTCAAGACCAGATTGGTTTCTTGGCATCTTTTCAATACCAAGGCAAGGTGATGTAGGCAGCTAGGAAAGGAATCTCCGAATACCGAGAAGTCATCCATAAAAACTTCAATGAATTTTTCTATCATATCTGAAAAGATAGAAAGCATGCAGCGTTGGAAAGTCGCAGGTGCATTACATAGCCCAAATGGCATGTGCCTGTAAGCAAACACTCCATATGGGCAAGTGAATGAGGTTTTCTCTTGATCTTTGGGATCATCCACTATTTGGTTATATCCTGAATAACCGTCGAGAAAACAATAATAAGCGTGCCCTGCGAGTCTTTCCAACATCTGATCCATGAATGGAAGGGGGAAATGATCTTTTCGTGTAGCCTCGTTGAGCTTCCTGTAGTCTATGCACATCCGCCATCCTGTGACTGTCCTTGTAAGAATTAGTTCGTTCTTCTCATTGGGAACCACGGTAATTCCTCCCTTTTTTGGGACGACATGCACGGGGCTAACCCAGGGGCTGTCTGAGATTGGGTAAATTACCCCCCTTGCCACAACTTCATAACTTCCTTCTGTACCACTTCCTTCATGATTGGGTTCAACCTCCTTTGGGATTGAATGGATGGTTTGGCATCTTCTTCCAGCAGTATCTTGTGCATACATATGGCCGAACTTATCCCCTTCAAGTCAGCAAGAGTCCAACCAATAGCATCTTTGTGGTTTCGCAGTATTTTGAGCAGTTCATCCTCTTGATCTTGGCTGAGGAAGGAGCTTATAATCACTGGGTAATTTTCATCTTCTCCTAAGTACGCATATTTGAGAGAGGGTGGCAATGCTTTGAGTTCAAATTTGGGAGCTTCTGACTTTTCGTTCTCTTCCTTTGGTGCACCTTGTATTTAACTTTCTGCTGTTGTAACCTCTTTACTACACGTAGACTCCTCCTCTATTATACCTTCAGGTTCTTCTTCTTCAAAACTTTCCTGCACTGTGTCTTCAAGTGAGTCCAACCTCATACATTCTCCCATTTGCTCTGGTGGGTAACTCATGGCCTTGAACACATTGATCGTCATCTTTTCCTTGTGTAATCTCAGGGTGAGATCTCCTTTTTGTACATCAATTACAGCTCCAGCAGTGGCCAAGAATGGCCTTCCCAGAATAATGGAAGCCTTGGCTTCCTCCTGCATGTCCAGCACTACAAAGTCTGCTGGGAAGATAAAATCTCCCACCTTCACCAGCAAATCTTTTACGACGCCATGCGGGAACTTGAACGATCTGTCTGCCAATTGTAAGGCCATCTTTGTTAGTTTAGCTTCCTCGATCTTCATCTTTCTCATCATAGCTACTGACATCAAATTGATGCTGGCTTCTAAGTCACACAGAGCCTTTTCCACTGTTATTTCCCCTATAATATAAGGGATTTGAAAACTCCCGGGATCCTTCAATTTCTGGGGTAGTTTATGCTGAATGATAGCACTACATTCTTCGGTTAGTATCACATTCTCGTTGTTCTTCCAGCTTCTCTTCTTAGTCATGAGCTTGATGCCAGGGCATCTTGGCCAGTTTCACTGACCTTTTCTTTACTGTTTTTAGGTTAGTTTCATGCATTTCCTTAGGAAATAAGCTAGTTTTGGGTAGATATTCACTTACACCTTGACTCAAGCATACATTGTGCATTTTACATTATTTCATGAGGATTTTGCATAAGTTTAGTGACAAATTGCATGTTGCATTGCCCATGACTTGGACTAGAACTTTGATGCACTCTATTGCTTGATTTCAGGACCAAAGGAAGCAAGGAAAGGGAGGAAACTTGCAAGGTTAATGAGAAAAGTGATTGCCAATGACACTCTCATAGCCATCATTGCCCACGTTAAGAGTCACGTTAACTAAGTTAACGTGAACTCTAACATGGAAAAGGGAAGTTGAGCCAACGTTAGTGACACTTAACATTGTCACTAACGTTGGCAAACACTCATGAGTGGCCACGTTAGAGCCCACGTTAACTTAGTTAACATGGCCTCTAACGTTAAAGGGGGAAGAGAAGCCAACGTTAGTGACATTCAACATTGTCACTAACGTTGGCCTAAGGATGCAACACACCACGTTAACTCCCACGTTAACTTAGTTAACGTGGGAGCTAACGTGAGAAGTGAGAGTTGTCGCCAACGTTAGTGACACTCAACATTGTCACTAACGTTGGAAGCAACCACACAACCCCCCAAGGAGCCACGTTAACTTCCACGTTAACTTAGTTAACGTGGAAGTTAACGATGAGGAATGAATGATGAGCCAACGTTAGTGACACTCAACATTGTCACTAACGTTGGGATGACTAAGAATGTCCACGTTAGAAGCCACGTTAACCTAGTTAACATGGACTCTAACGTGAGATCTAGGGGCACATTGGAACGTTAGTGACAATGTTGAGTGTCACTGACGTTTTCGAAGGTTGGCAAGGCCACGTTAGAAGCCATGTTAACCTAGTTAACGTGGAGCTTTAACGTGAAGCAAAAAGGGGCACACTGGAACGTTAGTGACAATGTTGAGTGTCACTAACGTTTTCGAAGTTTGGCAAGGCCACGTTAGAAGCCACGTTAATATAGTTAACGTGGGCTCTAACGTGAGGCAAAGGGGTACATTGGAACGTTAGTGAAAATGTTAAGTGTCACTAACGTTCTCGAACTTATACTTTCAATAAATGTTAACACCCCTAACGCCCTGAGTTGAAGTCTCTGCCCACTTAGCACTTTCTCTCTGCAAGTAAAGCCAAGCCCAAATGAAGAAAAGAACTGCTTCAAACTCAAGATCCAAAGGCCCAAGACTTGAAGAGCAAACTAGAAGCTGAGAAGAGTAGTATATATAGGAGTAGCTTTGAATTGTAAAAGGAGTTCTGGAGGCTGGAAAAAGAGAACTACTCTCTGTATTTTACTTTCTCTGCATTTTCTAGTTTTATGATGTATTCTCCATCTTTGTTTTCATTTTCAAGAGCTATGAACAACTAAACCCCTTTCATTGGGTTAGGGAGCTCTGTTGTAATTTGATAGATCAATACTAATTTTCATTATTCTTCTTCTCTCTTTTCTCTTGATTTTACTTGAAAGCTTTCGATCTTCATCCAATTGAGTAGTTATCTTAGAAGAGAAGCTATTCAAACTTGGATCTCTTTTGAACCTTGAAAGAGGAATGAAGAGATCAAGCTAGAAATGCTTTCTCATGCTGGACCAAATTGGGTTTGGATGGGTTTGGGAAATGCATGTGGTATAATCAGTGACCATACTTCATCTATTCTCATGAGCAATTGACCAAGGAATTGGCTATTGATCAAGATTTGAGAGATTGAATTGTAAGAAATTGTAATTCAATCACTTAAGATTGCCAAGGAGATCAATGAGTGCATTGATTGAGGAAGAGATGAAAATGAACTTGATCCGGAGAATTGCAACATCTCCTAAGCCCAATGAACTCCCCATTTCTGATCTTACCCATTCTCTTTAATTTCTGCCATTTACTTTCATGAGCAAATCCCCCATTCCCATTTACAATTCTGCAATTTATTTTCAGTCATTTACTTCCAGTCCTTTAATTCTAGCCTTTACTTTTCTGTTATTTACATTCCCGCCATTTTATTTTCTGCAACTCTCAACCCAAATTCTGAATTCGTTCAACTAGAACATTCTTCTAATTAAAGTTGCTTGATCAATCAATCCCTGTGGGATTCGACCTCACTCTATTGTGAGTTTTTACTTGACGACAAATTCGGTACACTTACCGAAGGGAAATTTGTTGAGAGACAAGTTTTTCGTGCATCAAGTTTATGGCGCCGTTGCCGGGGATTGATTGTGCATCAACAATGATTAAATTGGAAGATCACTAGATTGAGCATTTTTGTTTTGTGAATTTCATTTTTTGTTTGAGTGATTTACTTTTTGTTTTAGTTAAACTTCTTCCCTTCCCCCTCTACTCTTTTGTTCTTCTTTGTTATTTTCAATTCTGTTTGCTAACCCACTAACTGTTTGATATATTGTATCACCCACAACTAACAGTAATTCTGACACAAATACTTTCTGCACCTATCTTTTCTTGCTTGCACTTGATGGTTGTATGACAGGGAGAAGAAGCGGGGCTTCAACTTCTTTCGATTCTGAACCTGAGAGGACCTTCCTTAGATTAAGGAGGGAGGCAAGAGGAAAGAAAGTGGTTGGTGCTGAGGAAGAAGAGGAATTCTTTGAAACACACATGGAAGACAACATGGAAAACCATCATGAAGAAGAAGATCACAACCATGGGGAGGAGGTAGAGCAAATCATGCTGGGGAGGATAGAAGAGTTTTTGGCTCTTACATCAATCCAAACCCAGGCAATTGTGGAAGTAGCATCCAAAAGCCAACAATCCATGCCAACAACTTCGAACTTAAACCACAGCTCATCACCCTTGTTCAGAACAACTGTTTGTTTGGAGGACGTGTTCAAGAAGACCCCAATCAACATTTAACCACCTTCCTGAGAATATGTGACACAGTGAAGTCTAATGGTGTTCATCCTGACGCCTATAGGCTGCTTTTATTTCCATTCTCACTCAGGGACAAGGCAGCCAAATGGCTGGAATCTTTCCCAAGGGAAAGCTTGACAACTTGGGATGACGTGGTGAACAAATTCTTAGCAAGATTTTACCCTCCTCAATGAATCAATAGGCTGAGAGCTGAGGTCCAAATTTTCAGGCAACAAGATGGTGAGACTCTATATGAAGCATGGGAGAGGTTCAAGGACTTAACAAGGAGGTGTCCACCTGACATGTTCAACGAATAGGTACAGCTGCACATTTTCTATGAAGGGCTCTCTTATGAGTCAAAGAAGGCCGTAGACCATTCATCTGGAGGATCTTTGAACAAGAAGAAGACCATTGAGGAAGCCATAGATGTTATTAAAACAGTAGGAGAGAACGACTACTTCTATGCTTCCGAAAGAGGGAACACAAGAGGAGTAATGGAGCTAAACAATGTAGATGCTCTGTTGGCCCAAAACAAGCTCATTACCCAGCAGCTGGCTGACCTCACCAAGAAGATGGAGATGAACCAAGTAGCAGCAATCTCCACTTCATCAACAATCCAAGAAGGAGTGAATGAAGAAGCAGAGGGGAGTCAGGAGCAAGCCAACTACATTGGAAATTCACCAAGAAAAAACTATGATCCATACTCCAAGACCTATAACCCTGGATTGAGAAACCACCCAAACTTTGGGTGGGGAAGTGAGCAAGATCAAAACCAAGACCAGAGACGTTACAACTCCAACAATAATGCAGCTCACCAGCAATTCACACAGAGGACGTCTCAACACCCCCACAACAACACTTCTTCATATGCTTATCAAAACCAAAATAGCACATCTGCTCCGAATCACCCATTAATTGATGACAAGCTCTCTAAGATTGAAGCCTTACTTGAAGGAATATGCCAAGAGATTCAAGAAAATAAGGTGTTCAAAGAGGAAGTGCAAGCTAATATTAAGAACCAGGGAGAGACCATTAGGAAGCTGGAATTCCAGGTGGGATATTTAGCTGAGAAGATTCTCAAACCTACTGATAGCTTCCCAAGTGACACGGAGAAAAACCCCAAGGGAGAAGCAAAGAAAGTAAGATGGGAAGATTGCAAAATGGTCACTACGAGTGATCAAGAGACTGAAGACAAGCAAGGCAAACTTTGCAAACAACCTGAAGACAACTCAACAAAGGAGGAGGATAGAGATCACCAAGGACCAGAAATCTCACAACAAGAGTTACTGAAGCTCTATGTTCCCTTCCCTCAACTGCTCAATGGTGCTATGGGAAAGAGAATATACTCAAGGTTCCTAGACTTGTTTGCATCTCTGCATGTAAACATACCATTCATCAAGGCAATTCAACAAATGCCTGCATTCATCAAGTATATGAAGGAACTTCTTCCCAGGAAAAGCTCACTCAAAGGAGGCCAGACTATAGTGATGAACAAGGAATGTAGTGCCCTTATTCAACCTGAGCTGCCTACAAAAAGAAAAGACCCAGGGAGTTTTCACATCCCTTGTGCCATAGGTAAAACTATGTTCGATAGAGCACTATGTGATTTGGGGCCAGCATCAACTTACTGCCTTTATCCCTGGTGAAGAGGCTGCAGATTAATGAGATAATGCCCACAGATGTAATCATCAGACTGGCTGACAAAACTCAAAAGCAAGCAATAGGAGTGGTGGAAAATGTGTTGCTAAAGGTTGGGAAATACTTTCTCCCAACAGACTTTGTCATTCTGGACATGGAAGAGAGTCACACTCACCCAATCATATTAGGAAGACCATTCCTAGCTACGGCCAGAGTACTTATCGATGTAGAGAAAGGGGAGCTAATATTGAGAATCCATGATGAACGACTCAGCTTCAATGTCTTCAAACTCTCACAAGAAACAGATCAAGAGGACAAGGAACTAAGCACAAACGATAAAGAGACACTGAAGGAGGAGACAAGCACTGAAGCACAGCAAGTTCATTCTGAAACCCCCTCAATTGATAAACAAGGAAAACAGCAATTGCCACAGCTCAAGGAAAAGTTGGAGGAACCCAAACCTCTAGAGGCATGTGAAGACAACATCACAACTCCGTGGAGAAAAAAAGTAACCAAGGGGAAGGCAACCTCAAAAGAAACAAAGAAGAAGGTACCAAGGAAATAGAGGAACAAGAAGATCCCTACAGAAGACTTCTCTCCAGGAGATAGAGTTGTCTCAGCTTACTTCCCAGATATTCCCCCTAATCTCCCTACTGTACCATCTCAGTTACCTAAGGTCTTCATTATCAACAGAGTTCTTTCCCTAGAACATGTGGAGATCATTAATCCAACCAATGGATACAAGTCCACAACAAGAGGGGAGGACTTTAAGCACTACCAACCACCCTGATGAAGGAAAAACGTCAAGCTAGTGACGCTAAAGAAGCGCTTCATGGGAGGCAACCCATGTTTTATATGTTTTTATAATAATGAATAAATCAAAGTTTATGAATTTTAACCCAAACTTGACAAACATTTGGTGAAATCTTTATCATGCAGTATATAGTGAAGAACAAGTTTGGTGTTCAAAGCAAACCAAGATGCATGCTAGTCTTGGGAGCTTTGAACAAAACTTTTCATCACATTGCTTCAAACTAAGTTTGGTGTCACCCCATGGTGCCACCAAAATGCATATAAGGACCCACCAATAGTTAGTTAGTTAGTTGGAATTCATAAATAAACAATAAACCCTTTCTTCCCGTTTATTCTAGCCGTAGAGTTTGATTTTTATGATATTAATGTCCTTATTTTAAATCTTTATAGGAATGGAAAAGAAGCATGAAAAGGGATTTATTGGACAATTAAATAGAGGAGGGGTTACACACTTGTTCTAAAGAGGAAATACATTGGAAAATGTTGCCATGCAACATTGAAAAAAATGGAACCCCTAGAAGACCGAGCAATCCCCATCATAAAGTGATGATCCTTGTCTTCTAGCCATGCATAACCCTAACCGTCCATCAAGTGACCACTTCATCAATCTACACCCTCCATTCCCTCACAACCTCTTTATATAAACGACCCTTGTCTGTACCACCCTTCATTGTCATCACACACCCTTCACCACTCTCCATTTCGGTACAATACACCCCCTATCTGATTATAAACGTTCCTCCCCTCACTCTCTTCATTGCCATAAAACCCTAAACAACCAAAAGTCTCCACAACCTTACCACCTTCACATATTAATCATCATTCATGGCATCTTCAAGTTCTAAGAGAAGGGAGGGAAAGGAACCCATGGAAGAACACCCATATGATGAGGTCCAAAAAGATTTTGTAGAACAAGAAGAGAGGAAGGTAAAACAGCAAAAGGAGACACTCAAGAAGAAGATGGAAGATGGTGGTTTCTGGAAGAAGCTGCTTGGAAAAGGCAAAGGAAGTGGGAGCACAAGCACTCAAGAGAGACACAATAAGGACAAGAAAGGAGGGGAGCATGGGCATCCACATGAATGAAAGGTGGTGGAGTTCCTTTTAGTCCATCGTTTTCTATGCTTTAAATAAGGAAGATCTTGTATGAAATAGAACCTGCTTCCATGTTATGTTTAAACTTTTTAAATTTTGTCTTTTAAGCTTTCTTTCTGAATAGGTCCATGATTTCTGGTTTAAATGTCACTTCATCTTTCCCTTATTTACTTGTAAGCTTGTCCATTTTAAATCAAATGAAGAAGAGAATGTTTATGTTTTTAAAAGACCAGAGTAGAGTTCATAATGTGGAAGTGCATTCATGAATCTTTGGGGTAGTCATAAGTAGCTAAGTTGGTTCAACCACAAGGTTAGGAGGACAACTATCTATCCTGAATACTTGACTTTGGATATACCCATGAGACTAAGTTAATAACAAGATCCTAATAAGAGAAAAGGGAAAGAATAATGGAAGTGTAAAACAAAAGAAAAAGAGTAAGCAATAAGGCTAGGTACCAATGGTTTGGACCTTGAGACAAGTGTCTGTGGTGCTCTTGTGTGAGGGATCTACTTGGATGAATAAGCTCTCAGGGGTGCTTTATCACTTGGTAACTTGGGTGAACTAACCCGGGATTATCAGCTGAAAATCCACTATCAAGAGTAACCCTCACTATAGAGCATTTAGTAACCCAAAGAGGTGCTGGACACCAAGGTCTCAAGAAAAGAAAATAAACAAACTATATGCTTGTGGTGTGTATGTATGGGGGAGAGACTTGAGGGAGTAAGTCCTTAGGGGTGCTTCAACACCTAGCACCTTGAACCAACTAGTTCGGGAGTGTTGGCTGAAAACTTATCTTAAAGAGTTGCCCCCTTACAGAGCACTTAGCCTAAATAACACAAATAACCCTTGCAATAACAATAAAAGGATCAATGAATAAAAGTCTCATGGGATATAAACAAAGTAAGTGTTTAGGGACATGATAAAGGTCTGAAAGCCAGTAATGGAATGAACCTAAGTTGCTATGCATGAAACCACCATAAAATCAGTAACATGACTTCCACAAGAATGACTCATTCCTCTGGATATTCCATTCATCATTCTCTTATTCCAGTACTTGCTTAGGGACAAGCAAGCTTTAAGTTTGGTGTTGTGATGCCAGGGCATCTTGGCCAGCTTCCTGACCTTTTCTTTACTATTTTTAGGTTAGTTTCATGCATTTCCTTAGGAAATAAGCTAGTTTTGGGTAGATATTCACTTACACCTTGACTCCAGCATACATTGTGTATTTTACATTATTTCATGAGGATTTTGCATAAGTTTAGTGACAAATTGTATGTTGCATTGCCCATGACTTGGACTAGAACTTCGATGCACTCTATTGCTTGATTTCAGGACCAAAGGAAGCAAGGAAAGGGAGAAAACTTGTAAGGTTAATGAGAAAAGTGATTACCAATGACACTCTCATAGCCATCATTGCCCACGTTAAGAGTCACGTTAACTAAGTTAACGTGAATTCTAACATGGAAAAGGGAAGTTGAGCCAACGTTAGTGACACTTAACATTGTCACTAACATTGGCAAACACTCATGAGTGGCCACGTTAGAGCCCACGTTAACCTAGTTAACGTGGCCTCTAACGTTAAAGGGGGAAGAGAAGCCAACGTTAGTGACATTCAACATTGTCACTAACATTGGCCTAAGGATGCAACACACCACGTTAACTCCCACGTTAACTTGGTTAACGTGGGAGCTAACGTGAGAAGTGAGAGTTGTCGTCAACGTTAGTGACACTCAACATTGTCACTAACGTTGGAAGAAACCACACAACCCCCCAAGGAGCCACGTTAACTTCCACATTAACTTAGTTAACGTGGAAGCTAACGATGAGGAATGAATGATGAGCCAACGTTAGTGACACTCAACATTGTCACTAACGTTGGGATGACTAAGAATGGCCACGTTAGAAGCCATGTTAACCTAGTTAACGTGGACTCTAACGTGAGATCTAGGGGCACATTGGAATGTTAGTGACAATGTTGAGTGTCACTAATGTTCTCGAAGGTTGGCAAGGCCACGTTAGAAGCCACGTTAACCTAGTTAACGTGGAGCTTTAACGTGAAGCAAAAAGGGGCACATTGGAACGTTAGTGACAATGTTGAGTGTCACTAACGTTCTCGAAGTTTGGCAAGGCCACGTTAGAAGCCACGTTAACATAGTTAACGTGGGCTCTAACGTGAGGCAAAGGGGTACATTGGAACGTTAGTGAAAATGTTAAGTGTCACTAACGTTCTCGAACTTATACTTTCAATAAATGTTAACACCCCTAACGCCCTGAGTTGAAGTCTCTGCCCACTTAGCACTTTCTCTCTGCAAGTAAAGCCAAGCCCAAATAAAGAAAAGAACTGCTTCAAACTCAAGATCCAAAGGCCCAAGACTTGAAGAGCAAACTAGAAGCTGAGAAGAGTAGTATATATAGGAGTAGCTTTGAATTGTAAAAGGAGTTCTGGAGGCTGGAAAAAGAGAACTACTCTCTGTATTTTACTTTCTCTGCATTTTCTAGTTTTATGATGTATTCTCCATCTTTGTTTTCATTTTCAAGAGCTATGGACAACTAAACCCCTTTCATTGGGTTAGGGAGCTCTGTTGTAATTTGATGGATCAATACTAATTTTCATTATTCTTCTTCTATCTTTTCTCTTGATTTTACTTGAAAGCTTTCGATCTTCATCCAATTGAGTAGTTATGTTGGAAGAGAAGCTATTCAAACTTGGATCTCTTTTGAACCTTGAAAGAGGAATGAAGAGATCAAGCTAGAAATGCTTTCTCATGCTGGACTAAATTGGGTTTGGATGGGTATGTGACTATAACCCTCTCAATACTTGATTTAGGAAATGCATGTGGTATAATCAGTGACCATACTTCATCTCTTCTCATGAGCAATTGACCAAGGAATTGGCTATTGATCAAGATTTGAGAGATTGAATTGCAAAAAATTGTAATTCAATCACTTAAGATTGCCAAGGAGATCAATGAGTGCATTGATTGAGGAAGAGATGAAAATGAACTTGATCCGGAGAATTGCAACATCTCCTAAGCTCAATGAACTCCCCATCTCTGATCTTACCCATTCTCTTTAATTTCTGCCATTTACTTTCATGAGCAAATCCCCCATTCCCATTTACAATTCTGCAATTTATTTTTAGTCATTTACTTCCAGTCCTTTAATTCTAGCATTTACTTTTCTGTTATTTACATTTCCGCCATTTTATTTTCTGCAACTCTCAACCCAAATTCTGAATTCGCTCAACTAGAACATTCTTCTAATTAAAGTTGCTTGATCAATCAATCCCTGTGGGATTCGACCTCACTCTATTGTGAGTTTTTACTTGACGACAAATTCGGTACACTTGCCGAAGGGAGATTTGTTGAGAGACAAGTTTTCCGTGCATCAGAGCTCCTTCAAGAACTTGGCGTAGAGTGGCATTTGTTCTATTGCTTCAGCAAAGAGTATGTTGATTTGCAGTTTCTTGAAGATTTCCAAAAATCTCGAAAACTGATTGTCATCCCCTTTCTTCCTTAATTGCTGAGGGTATGGGACTCTTGGGGCGTCTGGCTTCAGCACTCCTTCCCCTTTTTGTAAATTCAAAGTGGGAACTCGAGCTTCGTCCTGCTCTTCTTCCTCTTTAGTTGAGTCCTCTTTTTGTGGTTTCTGGGGGGTTTCCTTCAATTCCTTCCCACTCCTAAGGGTGATAGCCTGACACTCCTCCCTTTGTGTTGAGCTAGTCTTGCTGCGAAGGTTGTGGCGGGGGATTTGTTTGAATAAGTAGCCAATTTGTGTGTCAAGTTTCTTGATGGCAGCATCCTGATTCTGCATATTGGATATCACATCTTCTCGAAATGCTTTACTATCTTGAATCTCTTTGCTTATGCCTTCAAGTAGATTCTCAATCCTTGAGATTCTTTCATCAAATGATGACAGGTCAGGCTGAGTAGGGTTATTCTGGCCTTGATATGAATGTGGGGAGTTGTTGTTATGGGGGTGTTGATATGGTCTAGATGTGAAGTGTTGGGTGGCTGCATTGTTTGGATTTGGGCGTCTTTGATCAAGGCATTGGTCTTGTTGATTTCCCCACCCAAAGTTTGGGTGATTCCTCCATCCAGGGTTGTAGGTCTTGGAGTATGGATCATGGTTTTGCCTAGGTGAATTCCCAATGTAGTTGGCTTGCTCCTGACTACCCTCTGCTTCTTCATTCACTCTTTCTTGGGTTGTTGATGAAGTGGATACTACTGCTACTTGGTTCCTTTTCATCTTTTTTGGTGAGGTCAGCCAGCTGCTGGGTAATGAGCTTGTTTTGGGCCAGCAGAGCATCTACATTGTTTAACTCTATTACTCCTCTTGTGTTCCCTCTTTCGGAAGCATAGAAGTAGTCGTTCTCTGCTACTGTTTCAATGACATCTATGGCTTCCTCAATAGTCTTCTTCTTGTTCAAAGATCCCCCGGATGAATGGTCTACAGCCTTCTTTGACTCATATTAGAGCCCTTCATAGAAAATGTGCAGCTGCACCCATTCATTGAACATATCTGGTGGGCACCTGCTTGTTAGGTCTTTAAACCTCTCCCATGCTTCATATAGAGTCTCACCATCTTGTTGCCTGAAAGTTTGGACTTCATTTCTCAGCCTATTGATTCGTTGAGGAGGGTAAAATCTTGCTAAGAATTTGTTCACCACGTCTTCCCAAGTTGTCAAGCTTTCCCTTGGAAAAGATTCCAGCCACTTGGCTGCCTTATCCTTGAGTGAGAATGGAAATAAGAGCGGTCTATAGGCGTCAAGATGAACACCATTAGATTTCACTGTGTCACATATTCTCAGGAAGGTGGTTAGATGTTGATTGGGGTCCTCTTGGACACTCCCTCTGAACGAACAGTTGTTCTGAACAAGGGTGATGAGCTGTGGCTTCAGTTCAAAATTGTTGGCATGGATGGTTGGCTTTTGAATGCTACTTCCACAGTTTGCTGGGTTTGGATTGATGTAAGAGCCTAAAACTCTTCTATCCTCCCCAGCATGATTTCCTCGACCTCCTCTGCCATGGTTGTGAGCCTCTTCTTCATGATGGTTTTCCATGTTTTCTTCCATGTTTGGTTCAAAGTATTCCTCAAAGTGTTCCTCCTCTTCTTCAGCACCAACTACACATTTTTCTCTTGCCTCCCTCCTTAGTCTAAGGAAGGTTCTCTCAGGTTCAGAATCAAAGGAAGTTGAAGCCCCGCTTCTTCTCCCTGTCATACAACCAACAAGTACAAGCAAAGAGAATAGGTACAGAAAGTATATCTGTCAGAATTACTGTTAGTGTGAGTGATGCAATATATCAAACAGTTAGTGGGTTAGTGAGATGAATAGTAAATAATAAAGAAAAAGTAAGGGGGAAGGGAAGAAGTTATCTAAAACAGAAAGTAAATGACTAAAACAGAAATTTAAATCAAACAAAAATAAAATGCTCAATCTAGTTATCCTCCAATCTAATCATTGTTGATGTACAATTAATCCCCGGCAATGGCGCCATAAACTTGATGCACGGAAAACTTGTCACACAACAAATTTCCTTCGGCAAGTGTACCGAATTTGTCGTCAAGTAAAAACTCACAATAGAGTGAGGTCGAATCCCACAGGGATTGATTGATCAAGCAACTTTAATTAGAGGACTATTCTAGTTGAGCGAATCCAGAATTTGAGTTGAGAATTGCAGAAAATAAAATGGCGGGAAGGTAATTGACAGGAAAGTAAATGCTAGAATTATAGATCTGAAAGTAAATGACTGAAGGTAAATTGCAGAATTGTAAATGGGAATGGGGGAATTGCTCATTAAAGTAAATAACAGAAATTAAAGAGAATGGGTAAGATCAGAAATGGGGAGTTCATTGGGCTTAGGATATGTTGCATTCTCCGGATCAATTTCATTTTCATCTCTTCCTCAATCAATGCACTCATTGATCTCCTTGGCAATCTTAAGTAATTGAATTACAATTTCTTGTAATTCAATCTCTTAAATCTTGATCAATAGCCAATTCCTTGGTCAATTGCTCATGAGAAGAGATGAAGTATGGTCACTGATTATACCACGTGCATTTCCCAAACCAAGTGTTGAGAGGATTATAGTCACATATCCATCCAAACCCAATTTGGTCCAGCATGAGAAAGCATTTCTAGCTTGATCTCTTCATTCCTCTTTCAAGGTTCAGAAGAGATCCAAGTATGAATAGCTTCTTTTTCAAGATAACTACTCAATTGGATGAAGATCGAAAGCTTTCAAGTAAAATCAAGAGAAAAGATAGAAGAAGAATAATGAAAACTAGTATTGATCCATCAAATTACAATAGAGCTCTCTAACCCAATGACAGGGGTTTAGTTGTTCATAGCTCTGGAAAATGAAAATAAAGATGGAGAATACATGATGAAAACTTAGAAGTGCAGAGAAAGTAAATACAGAGAGTAGTTCTATGCAAAGAGTCTCCCTATAATTTTCAACTCCCAAAATATTTCAAAGCTACTCCTATATATACTACTCTTCTGTTCTTCTAGTTAATTCTTCAAGTCTTGGGCCTTTGGATCTTGAGTTTGAAGCAGTTCTCTTCTTCATTGGGCTTAGCTTTTACTCGCAGAGAGAAAGTATGAAGTGGGCAGGGGCTTTGGCTCAGGAAGTTAGTGGTGTTAACGTTCAGTGAAAATATGGGTTCGAGAACGTTAGTGACAATCACCTTTTTCACTAACGTTCCTCACCAAAGTTAAAAGCCACGTTAACCACAACGTTAGTGGCACAAACATTGCCACTAACGTTTCCACTATGTCCTTCGCACACGTTATTGGGACTCAACTTTCCCAATAACATTGAGAAGCCTCCCCTTCCCTACGTTAGAGTCCACGTTAACTTAGTTAACGTGGCTCTTTTAACGTAGGCTTGCCATTCTTCGAGAACGTTAGTGACACTTACCATTGTCACTAACGTTCCAAATTGCCCCTATTTTCCACGTTAGAGTCCACGTTAACTAGGTTAACGTGGCTTCTAACGTGGCCTTGCTAGCCATCTCCAACGTTAGTGACAAAGTTGAGTGTCACTAACGTTGGCTCATCTTTCCCTTATCCACGTTAGCTTCGACGTTAACTAAGTTAACTTGGGAATTAACGTGGCTCATGGTGGCATGTGTGGCTCCTTCCAACGTTAGTGACAATGTTGGGTGTCACTAACGTTGGCGATCACCTTCTTTCTTCACGTTAGCTTCCACGTTCACTAGGTTAACGTGGGAATCAACGTGGCTCATTGGGGGCTTGTGTTCTTCCAACGTTAGTGACAATGTTGGGTGTCACTAACGTTGTCGACCACTTTGTTCCTTCAAACGTTAGCTTCCACGTTAACTAGGTTAACGTGGGAGTTAACGTGGCTTAATGTGCTTTGGCCAATGTTAGTGACAATGTTGAGTGTCACTAACGTTGGCTCCCCCCTTTCTTCTTAATGTTAGAGTCCACGTTAACTTAGTTAACGTGGACTCTAACGTGGCCACTCATGATCTTGGTCCAACGTTAGTGATAATGTTAAGTGTCACTAACGTTGGCTCCATTTCTTTACTTCCACGTTAGAGTTCACGTTAACTTAGTTAACGTGACTCTTAACGTGGGCAATGATGGCTTCGAGAGCGTTATTAGCAATCAATTTTCTCATTAACTTTTCAAGTTACTCCCATTCCACGTTAGTGTTAACGTTAGTGTAACTAACGTAGCAACTAATGTGGTTCTTCTTTGCTTCCTTTGTCCTGAAATCAAGCAATAACGTGCATCAAAGTTCTAGTCCAAGTCATGGGAAATGCAACATCCAATTTTGTCCTTAAATTCATGCAAAATCCTCATGAAATCATGTAAAGTGCACAATGTATGCTTGAATCAAGATGTAAGTGAATATTTATCCAAAACTAACTTATTTCCTAAGGAAATGCATGAAACTACCCTAAAAACAGTAAAGAAAAGGTCAGTGAAACTGGCCAAAATGCCTTGGCATCAGAGATTCCTGGATGAGTTCAAGCACAAGCCTCCATAACAAAGGACTCCCCAAATGTCCAACTTAAGGACTCTAACTAAAAGTGCTAGGTGGGAGACAACCCACCATGGTATGATCGTCCTTTTTCATTTTTATTTAGTTTTATTTGTTTTTGAAATTCTATTTTATTTTATTATATTGAACCTCGAGTTTTGCATCACATTCATATTAACACTGCATTCTGCATATTTTCAGATTAAAAAAAAAAAGTGAGCACGCGACGCGATCGCATCAGCAATGTGTCCGCATCGCAAGGAGATGGGAGACAATATTAATATGAACAGAGAGTTTCGCAGGAGCAGCGCTAGAGGCATGCCAATGGCACAAATCACTCCACGTGACCGCATCGCTGACGCGACCGCGTCATATGGGAATAATGGCCTCCCACGCGACTGCGTCACCCACGCGGCCGCGTGACCTGAAATCGGCGTAAAAAGGGTGCATGGCCGAAAGTTGTGTTGGAGTTGGGTTGGACTCGTGCTGGCAGCCCAAGCCCTCCCACGCGAACGCGTGCCCCACGCGTCCGCGTCATATTGGAAATTAGGCCACTCACGCGATCGCATGCTCCACGCGACCGCGTCACCCTGGATTTTGGCAATACTAAGATTTGAACAGAGAGTTGTGCGACCGCGAGGCTGCACTCACGCCACTAGCACAAATCGAGTCACGCGATCGCGTGCCCCACGCGTCCGCGTCACTCAACCTTATCGCGCACCACGCGACCGTGTCATCCACGCGACCGCGTCGCCAGCGTCGCACAACCTATCCAGATTAGTGCCAATTTTCTTCTTCCTTCTCTCTCCTTTCTCACTTTCTTTTTCTTCTTCTCATCCTTTTTTCCCTCTCATTTTATTTTATTTTATTTATTTGCATACTTTCATTCATTGCATATTTTTATTTTTTCTAAATTTATTATTTTATCATTGGTGTTCAAATGTTCTTATTCAACTGTTATTTCTTTTCTGGTATTATCTTGGTGCTTATGACTTGTTTTATTCTGGTTAGGTAATATTATTTAAATCAATGCCAATCTTTTATACCTTTATTAATTTTGTATTGATTTTTAATTTATATTATCTTTCCTTCCCCATTCTCTTCCCCATTGTTGCATATTCTGCACCACTGATATGCCATGGCTTCTGTTGTTTTCTCACTTACATGTTGTAGCTACCATGTAAATGAGACCCTTTTCATTTGGCATTAACCCAACCATACTTCATTTATTTTCTTATCTCTATTATTGGGTTACCTTTCCTCCCTTTTTCTTTCAGGATGGCCACCAGGAAGAGAACCGGAAGACGTTTACATGGGGAGACAGACAAGTCCATCTGCACAATCCTTAAAGAAAAGCAACAGTTGAAATAACCCGTCCACCTGCACATCTCAGCATGCACCGAGGACGGTGCAATCTTTATGTGTGGGGAGGTCGATACCGATCTCCGTGGGTTAGTACCTTCCTATCTCAAACACCAATGTTTTATTTTTCCTTGTTAGTTGTTGCATTTGCATATTTAATTGCATGTTTATTTGATTTTATGCATTTAGTTACTACTTGGTTGAAGTAATATTTTCTTTTTCAAGAAATTTTATAGCATTTCACTAATTAAAAAAAAAATTTTTATGTTAAAACTTGTTTGAAGTTGTATTTGGAACATGGTTTTTGAGCTAAAGAACACACAACCTGTGAGATTTTGAGCTTATTTACATGGTTACATTATTTAACCATAAATTTTTATTCCTGTGTGTTTTCTTCTCTATAATTGCAATCTTTGCTTTGTTCCATTTTATATGTCCATTATTTAGTATATTTACATGCTTGCATATGATTGAGGCCATTATTTGTTATTAACTCACTTACCCCAAATAAGCATACCTTTTACATCACCTTTGTTAGCCCCTTGAGCTTTTAATCCCCTCTTGTTCTATAACCACATTACTAGCCTTAAGCAGAAAAACAAATAAAAAAAATTCCAAGTGAATCTTTGGTTAGCTTAAGATAGAAATTGTGCATCAACTAAGTGTGGGGAAATTGTAGGAACATTGGTTAATAAAGGAACGTATTTAATTTATTTGAATATTGGGAATTTGGGAACCTACTCATAAAAAACCAAAATAGAAAAATAATGAAGAATCCATGTGCATTGATAAGTTATGTTTGCTTTTATGATTCAAAAAAAAAAAGAGAGAAAAAGAGAAAAAGAGAAAAAGAAAAAAATATATAATATAGATAAATAAATAAAGGGACAAAATTACCCCAATGTTAAGTTAATGAAAAATCAATGCACATGTGATAAATTAAAAAGAAAAATTTGGTACATGAGTATGGGAATCATACAAAAGTGGGAATTATGGGTAGCTAGGTATGATTTTAAAGTTATATAGAGTGTATGTATGTTAGGTAAGAGCTTGGCTAGTCAAAGATTCAATTTATACTTCACTTAGCCATATATATACCTTTACCCTTACCTTAGCCCCATTACAACCTTGAAAAAGACCTCATGATGTTTGCATTGGTACACTAAATTTTTGTTGATTGTTTAGATGAAGAACAAGGTTTAGAAAGCATGATTAAGGAAGAGTAGAGTGAATTACCCTATACACTTGAGAGATTAGAGTGATATACACTACCAGTGAGGGTTCAGTGCTTAATTCTATGTTCCCTGCTTTCATGAGCTATCTTCTTACAAGTTTATTTGTTTTCACTGTATGATTTGAATTAGTGGAATTTGATTCATATTTGTCTTGGAGAATTTATTTACTTTTAACCAAGTAGGTAGAAACATTTTTTGCATGTAGTTGCATTCATATAGATAGGTTGCATTTCATGCATTCTACCATTCCTCTTCATTTCTTTATAGTTTCTCTTGAGTTTAGCATGAGGACATGATAATATTTAAGTGTGGGGAGGTTGATAAACCACGATTTTATGGTTTATCTTGTGCTCAATTGAGTGGTTTTTATCTACTCTTTACCCACTTATTCATACTATTTGCATGGTTTTACATTTGCCTTCCTAATTATGTGTTTTGATTGAAAACATACTTTTTTGATCTTATATTTGCTTATTATTAATCCTCTCTTATTACCATTAGATGCCTTGATATGTATGTTAAGTGTTTTCAGATATTATAAGGCAGGAATGGCTTGGAGGATGGGAAGAAAGCATGCAAAAGTGGAAGGAATGCAATAAGTTGGAGAAATTGCTAAGCTGTCCAGCCTGACCTCTTCGCACTCAAACAACTATAACTTTAGCTACAGAGGTCCAAACGACGCAGTTCCAGTTGCTTTGGAAAGCTAATATCCGGGGCTTCGATTTGATATATAATATGCTATGGTTCCTCTGATGCTAGGCGACGCGACCGCATGATCCATGCGGCCGCATCGCAGTGACGAAATACCAGCGTGACAAAATTTGAAACCAGCGAATTCTGGATTGTTTTTGACCCAGTTTGCGGCCCAGAAAACACAGATTAGAGGCTATAAAGTGGGGGAATGCATCCATTCATAGGGAGGCTCTCATATAATTCATAATTTTAGGAGTAGATGTAGTTTTTAGAGAGAGAGGTTCTCTCCTCTCTCTTAGGTTTAGGATTTAGGATTTCTCTTAGTTTTAGGAGTGACTCTCAATCCCAGGTTCTTTATTTTTATTTATTTTCCCAATTTAATTTATGAACTTTTCCATGTTATGATTTAAATATTTTATTTAATATAATTTGAGGTATTTCAGACTTATGATTGCTCTCTTTAATTTGTTAATGCTCTGTGTTTATCCAAGTTATTTTCATTCGAGTAGGTTCTCTTCCCTTTTGGCTTTGGTTGAGTCATTGGAGACACTTGAGTTATCAAACTCACTGTTGATTGAAAATTGGATTTCTTCATCTCATTAATTCAAGTTCCAATAACTCTAGCCTTTCTCAAGGAAAGACTAGGACCTGAGGAATCAGAATTAACTCATCCACTTAACCTACCTTCATAGTTAGAGGTTAACAAGTGGGAGAAAAATCCAATTCTCATTACAATTGATAAGGATAACCAGGATAGGACTTCCAGTTATAATACCTTGCCAAGAGTTTAGTTTATAGCTATTTATTTATTTTACTTGTCATATAAATATATCTGTGCCCATTGCCCAAACTCAACATTCCCCAAAAACACACTTTTTCATAATCAATAATAAGAACACCTCCCTGCAATTCTTTGAGAAGATGACCCGAGGTTTAAATACTCGGTTATCAATTTTTTAAAGGGGTTTGTTACTTGTGACAACCAAAACGTTTGTATGAAAGGACTTTTGAAGGTTTAGAAACTATACTTGCAACGAGGATTTATCCACAAATTTCTAGACCACGCAAAAGTTCCTCTCATCACTCTATATGAAGCATGGGAGAGGTTTAAGGACCTGACAAGGAGGTGTCCACCAGATATGTTCAATGAATGGGTGCAGCTACACATTTTCTATGAAGGCCTTTCTTATGAATCAAAGAAAGCAGTAGACCATTCATCTGGAGGATCTTTGAACAAGAAGAAGACCATTGAGGAGGCCATAGATGTCATTGAAATTGTAGCAGAAAATGACTATTTCTATGCTTCTGAAAGAGGGAACACTAGAGGAGTGATGGAGCTAAACAATGTAGATGCTCTGCTGGCCCAAAATAAGCTCATTACCAAGCAGCTGGCTGACCTCACCAAGAAGATGGAGAGGAACCAAGTAGCAGCAATCACCACTTCATCAGCAACCCAAGAAGGAGTGAATAAAGAAGCAGAGGGTAGTCAGGAGCAAGCCAACTACATTGGGAATTTACCTAGGCAAAACCATGATCCATACTCCAAGACCTACAACCCTGGTTGGAGGAATTACCCAAACTTTGGGTGGGAGAATCAACAAGATCAAGGCCAAGATCGGAGACATCACAACCCCAACAACAATGCAGCTCACCAACAATTCACACAGAGAACATATCAACACCACCATGACAACACCTCTCCACATCCATATCAAAACCAAAATAACACGCCTCATCCTTCCACCTCTAATCCCAATCCACCATCATTTGATGACAGACACTCAAGGATTGAGAATCTACTTGAAGGCATAGGGAAAGAGATTCAAGACAACAAGGCATTCAAGGAGGAAGTGCGAGCAAATTTTAAGAACCAGGGAGATACCATCAAGAGGTTGGAATCTCAAGTGGGATATCTCTCTGAGCAGATGCCCAAACTTACAGATGGATTCCCAAGTGATACAGAAAAAAATTCGAGAAGTGAAACAAAGAAAGTAAGATGGGAAGATTGCAAGATGGTCACTGTAAGTGATAAGGAGACTGAGGACAAGCCAAACAAGCCGTCAGAACAACCTGGAGATACCTCAGCAGAGGAGAAGGAAAAAGATCACCAAGAACCAAAAATCTCATAACAAGAGCTGCTAAGACTCTATGCACCCTTTCCCCAACTACTCAATGGTGCTGTGGAGAAGAGAATATACTCAAGATTTCTTGACTTGTTTGCATCTATGCATGTAAACATACCATTCATCAAGACCATCCAACAAATGCCTGCATACATCAAGTATATGAAGGAACTGCTTCCCAGGAAAAGCTCACTCAAGGGAGGCCAAACTATAGTGATGAACAAGGAGTGCAGTGCCCTCATTCAACCAGAGTTGCCTACAAAAAGAAAGGACCCAGGGATTTTTCACATACCCTGTGCCATAGGAGAAACAATGTTTGATAGAGCACTCTGTGATTTGGGAGCAAGCATCAACTTAATGCCCTTGTCCCTTGTGAAGAGGCTGCAGATCAATGAGATAATGCCCACAGATGTAGTCATCAGGCTGGCTGACAAAACTAAAAAACAAGCAATAGGAGTGGTGGAAAATGTGTTGGTAAAGGTTGGGAAATACTTCCTCCCAGCAGACTTTGTCATATTGGACATGGAAGAGAGTTACACTCACCCATTCATGTTGGGAAGACCATTCCTAGCTACAGCCAGAGCACTCATAGATGTGGAGCAAAGGGAGTTAATTTTGAGGATCCATGATGAACAGCTCGCCTTCACTATTTTCAAACACTCACAAGAAATAGATCAAGAGAACAAGGATCCAAGGCAGGATCACAGTGAGACACTGAAGGAAGAGATGAGTACTGAAGAATAACAAGCTCATCCGGAGATTCCCTTGGTTGATGGACAAGGAAACAAGCAACTGTCACAGCTCAAGGAAAAGCTGGAAGAACCTAAACCACCAGAGGCATGTGAAGACAACATCAAAATTCCTTTAGAAGAAGAGGCCACAAAGAGTAAGACAACATCACAAGGAACAAAGAAGAAGGTACCAAGGAGGTGGAGGAACAAAAAGATCCCTACAGAGGACTTCTTTCCAGGGGATAAAGTGATCTCAGCTTACTTCCCAGATATCCCCCTGATCTCCCCACTGTGCCATCTCAGCTACCTAAGGTCTTCGCTATCAACAGAGTTCTCTCCTTGGAACATGTAGAGATTATTGATACAACTACTGGATATAGGTCTACTGCCAGAGGAGAAGACTTGAAGCACTATCGACCTCTCTGATGAAGGCGAAACGTCAAGCTAGTGACTCTAAAGAAGCGCTTCATGGGAGGCAACCCATGTTTTATATGCTTTTAGAAAATAGTTAATAAGTCAATTTTTATGAATTCCAACCCAAACTTGACTAACTCTTGGTGAAATCCTTGTTATGCAGTATATAGTGAAGAACAAGTTTGGTGTTCAAAGCATACCAAGAAAGCATGAATGCAACTCAGAGCATGCTAGTCTTGGAGTTTTGAACAAAGACTTTTTCATCACAATGCTCCAAACTAAGTTTGGTGCCACCCAAGGTGCCACGAATATGCATATAAGGATGCACAGTTAGTTAGTTAGTTGGTATTCATGAATAAACAATCTAATTCTTTTTCTTTATTATTCTAGCCGTAAAGTTTAAATTTTTTTTTATGATATTGATTTTTTTTATTTTATTTTTATATGGAAAAGGAAAGGAGCATTGGAGAGGATTGATTGGACAATTAAATGAAGAAGGTTTGGACACCACAAAAGGAGGATACAACACACGTGCCCCAAAGGGGGATGTATTGGAAAATGTTGCCATGCAACATTAAAGAAAGGAGACCCTTGAAGACCGAACCAATAGCCCTCATAAAGATGAGGATCCTTGTGCTTATGCTCTGCAAAACCCCATCCGTCCATCCAACAACCTCCACATCAATCCATACCTTTCATCCCCTCATCATCTCCCTATATAAGTGAGTCCTAGTGCGTACTTACCCCTCACACTCGAATTCCCACTCTCCACACTTCACACTTCAGGCATCCAAAATTCCTTCATCACACCTCGTCCTAACCAACCAAATTCCTCATCTATCCGTACCTTCCAATCTCCTCACACAGCAACTCAAGTTCATGGCATCATCAAACTCCAAGAGGCAAAATAGGAAGGAACCAATGGAGAGCATTCCTTTCGATGAGAAGAGATTCAAAACTGCGTTCCATGAACAAGAATTTGAGCAGATAAAGCTCAAAAAGATACTGCCCGAGTTAACCTTCCAAATCAATGAAGACGAGTGCCCACAGATTCGGGAGAAAATTGAACAAAGAGGGTGGCAAAGGCTCACAAATCCAAAGAGGAAGATCAATGCAAACCTCATCAAAGAGTTCTATGCAAATGTGGTTAGAGAAGACAAAACCAAGGCCCCAACCTTCAAAAGCTACGTAAGAAGAAAGGAGGTGGACTTCAGCCCAAATGCTATAACAAGAACTCTTCACCTAAAATCACCACATTTTGATGAGCTCAGTTATCATGCAAGGATAAATAAGAGCCCTGAAAATGATGAGCTCATAGAAATCGTGACTGATATCTATGTTATAGCAGCTGACTGGGAGAGGTATGCAGATGGGAGACCCCGATTTATCAAGAGGGGAGACCTTAGCCCGGAGGCCAAGGGATGGTTTGAACTCGTAAGGAGGTCTATCCTCCCGGCTGCAAATAATTCAGAGGTCAATATCAATCGAGCGACTATGGTACATTGCCTAGTACAGGGTGGAGAAATCAATTTGCATGAACTCATAGCTGAGGGAATTCAAGAGTCAGCTGAGAAGGTTGATCCGGGTGCCAGGCTTTGGTACCCCAGCACTATTCTCAGATTGTGTACAAGAGCCAAGGTAGTCTTCGAGGATAGCAATCCAGACTGGGTGAATCCTGGGAGGCTAGTTACACTCCAGTGTCTGATCTATACTACTCCTGCCCAACAACAAAGAAGACCCCAAATAGGAAAGCAAAAAGCAAAAGAAGGAGCTCATCAAGAGGAATCTCATCAGGAAGAATATCAACAAGAGGAACATCATGACCCAGCCAACTTGAATATGAATCACCTTCTAAGAGCCATTGAAGATTTGGGGATGAGACATATGAAAGGACAAGAGCAAATACTAAACCTTCAGTCCAACTGGATGAGCCAACAAGAAGAGTGGCAGAAACAACAAATGGAGCAGCAACAGGAACACTACTCCCAGCTCACTCAAGCCATCCACCAAGTTACTGAGAGGCAAGAACATCAAGATAAGCACTTGCAAGAACTCAATCAACGGTAAATAGCTCAGATGAAAGCATTCAATGAGTTCACTGTACTTAATGAAGGACGGCAACTACATAAGGAGGAGTTCAACGTAAACACTCAAGCCAAGTTGAACTACATGTCTAGTCATATTCATCATCTACACTATGCTATCCCTACATATGATGAGGTTCAAAAAGATTTTATGGAACAAGAAGAAAGGAAAGTGAAACAGCAGAAGGAAACACTAAAGAAGAAGATGGAAGATGGTGGTTTCTGGAAGAAGTTGATTGGAAAGAGCAAAGGGAATGGGAATACGAGCACTCAAGAGGGACACAAAGAGGACAAGCAAGGAGGAAAGCATGGGCAACCACATGAGTAAAAGGTGGTGGAGTTCCTTCCTTGGTCTATCTTTTTCTATGCTTTAAATAAGGAAGATCTTGTATGAGATAGAACATGCTTCCATGATAGTTTGAACCTTTTTCAATTCTGTCTTTTAAACTTTTTGTTGATTAGGGTTGTGTTGGCTAGTCTGAATGTCATTACTGCATCATCTCTTTGCTTACTTGTATGCTTGTCCTTTTGAATCAAATGAAAAGAGAATGAGTGTTTTATAAAAGACCAGAGTGGAGTTTATACTATGGAGTAAGTTCCTGAG
The DNA here is from genome assembly GCF_003086295.3 of Arachis hypogaea. Lineage (NCBI taxonomy): Eukaryota > Viridiplantae > Streptophyta > Magnoliopsida > Fabales > Fabaceae > Arachis > Arachis hypogaea. The sequence goes on from NC_092048.1 coordinate 105,321,125, forward strand.
TTTGTGGTGTGGTCATAAGTTAGCTAAGTTAGTTCAACCACAAGGTGGGAAGACAACTATCTGTCATGAATACTATGCTTTGAACGCACCCCATGAGACTAGCTAAATAATAAGATCCTAATAAGAAAAAGGGAAAGAACAATCAAAGTTGAAGAATAAAAGAAAAAAATAATAGCAAGAAAAGAGGCTAGTGATGCACATAAACTAGTTATGCTACGATTTAGGAAATTGCACGATCGGCAAAATTCCTTCCGGCAAGTGCACCGGTTATCGTCAAGTAAAAACTCACAATAGAGTGAGGTCGAATCCCACAAGGATTGGTTGAATGAGCAATTCGGATTAGAAGTGTGTTCTAGTTGAGCGGAATCAAGATTGAGATGAGTATTGCGGAATGTAAAATTGGCGGGAAAAGTAAATGACAAGAAATTGAAATGGCGGAATCTTAAATTGCATGAATTAAAGAGCAGAAACTAAATTGCTGAAATTAAAAGGGGAATGGGGATGATTGCATGAATTGAGTGGCAGAATGTAAAGAGAAAGTGGAAATCAGAAATGGGGAATTCATTGGGTTATAGGAGATATTGAGATCTCCGAATCAAAACATGTTTATCTCTTCCTCAACCAATGCGTTCATTGAATTTTGCTTGGCAATCTTATATGATTGGATCCCAATCCCTTGGCTCACCAATGCTCTCTAAAAACAAACAAATTCCCAATCCCTTGGTTTAAATGTTCATAAGAAGAGATGATGCTTGATCACTGATTATACCACACAATTTCATGAACCACAATTTGGTAGGATTACATGTCACAATATCCATCCAAACCCCAATCCAATTCACTGTGAGAAAGCTTCTCTAGCATGAATCCTCCATTCCTTTCCCAAGGCTCCGAAGGATTCCAAGTATGGGTAGTTTCTTTCCCAAGACAACTACCCAATGGAATTAGATCGAGAAGCTTTCTAACAAAATTCAAGAGAAAAGATTGAAGAAGAAGATAAACTATTATTGATTCATTGAATTACAATAGAGCTCCCTAACCCAATGAAAGGGGGTTTAGTGAATCATAGCTCTGAATTCAATTACAAAGAAAAGGAAAACTAGCTAAAAGTGAAAGTAAAAGTTTCTCTAACTTAACTTCTATCCTATTTATACACTTTCTATCTTGAGCTTCAGTTGTGCTTCTTGGGCTTTGAGGCCTCTCCTTGCTTTCCTTTTGCCTTGGGTTTATGATCCATAATCTTGATGAGGTTGTTGATCCAAATCCTGTAACATTTATGGAGCCAACTTAGTGATAATCAAATAATGACACATGACTCAACAAATTGAGATTTCAAACTCATCAATCCTTCAGGCCCAATCCCATAAACCATGATATTCAATTGGGTTTCATACCAAAGTAAGTTTAAGTTAATATTTGTGCTCAAAGACTAACTTAAATCACAATATTTTTGGCCCAGAAACCTTTTCCAAGAGTGGCGTTTAAGTTGTAGTTTAAGCTTAAACTGCAGCTTAAACGCCAGACACTTCCAGTGAGGCCTTTTGTAGAAGCACGTTTAAGCTTCAGTTTAAGGTTAAACTGAAGCTTAAATGCGGAAATGGAAGAAGGTAGCCCTGGAGAGTCATGTAGTCGAACACGTTTAAGCTTCAGTTTAAGGTTAAACTGAAGCTTAAACGTGGAGATAGGAAGGGCAGCCCTGGAGGTCGAACACGTTTAACCTCCAGTTTGAGGTCAAACTGGAGGTTAAACGTGGAAAAGGGTGGAGGCATACTGGAGGTCGAACACGTTTAACCTCCAGTTTGAGGTCAAACTGGAGGTTAAACGTGGAAGCTTAGAATGGTAGCCCTGGAGGTGTCGAACACGTTTAACCTCCAGTTTGAGGTCAAACTGGAGGTTAAACGTGGAAATGGAGAGAGCAACCCTGGAGGAGAAAAGCTGTCGAACACGTTTAAGCTCCAGTTTGAGGTCAAACTGGAGCTTAAACGTGGAATGGCTCCCTGGTACTCTTCCTACTTCTGGCGTTTAACCTCCAGTTTGAGGTCAAACTGGAGGTTAAACGTGGAACTCCTCCCTCAGTGGCATTATCATTCTGGCGTTTAACCTCCAGTTTGAGGTCAAACTGGAGGTTAAACGTGGAATGCTTCTTTAGTGAGGCTTTTCATTCTGGCGTTTAACCTCTAGTTTAAGGTCAAACTGGAGGTTAAACTTCAATTCCAGCATTTCTTATCCTTCATGATTTTGGCGTTTAAGCTCCAGTTTAGGCTTAAACTGGAACTTAAACTCCACAAGTGATATTCAAGCTTCCTTTATTGATTTTGTTGCTTCCTTGCTTAGCCTCTTCTTCCCTGAGATCATCCAAACAATTTCATCAAAGTCTTGCAAAATTTCATGAGAAATCTTCCATTCATAGCATTTAAGTATTATAACTAAAACTCATGGAATATGCATCAAAATCATATTGTTTGGATGGTTCATTGCTTTGTTCTTCATTTAACCATTTTTGGTTACTTTAAGCTCAAGAAAATGCATAAAACAACTAAAACTAACAGAAAAATGCTAGTGAAACTAGCCTATGATGCCTTGGCATCACAACACCAAACTTAATACTTGCTTGTCCCTAAGCAAGTCCTGCGTTATTTGAGAAGAAAGTATGAAACAGAAAGCAATTACATTGGCTATATTAGCAAGCATTTGAAGTTCATCAGAAGGGTTTTATGCAGAAAGTTGCAGCATCACTTTTTCATACTTATCAGGTAGGATTATCACTTTTTCATTGCATCCATCAAACATTGCTATGGCCTCTTGTTATTCTTATGTCTTTGGCACTTTTCTCTTCTTTGTTTTTCTTTTCTTTTTCTTAGAGCTTCTCTTGCTCCTTGTTTGCTTAGTGTCATGTGTTGCACAAGCCTTTGGCATTTTCTTTTTCTTATCAGTGCACTACACATATCCACTTTAGGCATTTTAGTTCACATGTCTTCTTGAGACATTGGTGCCCAGCACCTCTTTGTGTGACTAAATGTTTTGTATTTAGGTTGCTCTTGATAATGGACTTTTGGTTGATAATTCCGGGTTAGTTAACCCAAGTTACCAAGTGTTGAACACTCCTCTGAACCTATTCATCCAAGCATATCCTTAATACATAAACACCACAGGCATTTGTCTCAGAAGTTCAAACCATTGGTGCCTAGCTTATTTTCTCAAATTTTTTTTTTTTTTGCTTTTTGGTTGCCCTTTGGCTTTTTCTTCTTCTTTTTCTTTCTTTTTCATGGCCAAAGACATTTATTCATCAAGATCCATAGACAGTTTTCAATTTCTACACAAAGAATGATAATTCTACACTCTAATTCTAGTGATCTGACTAAACAATCAAGCATGCATACCACCACTTAATTCTACTTGATTTGTCACTAATTTAGCCAAGTTACTTTTGTTCAAACTTTTCTTTTATTTTTGGAAACAGAACAAGCATGGCACGCACTTGTTTAAGAAGGTGAAGTTATATCCAAACATCTAGGCATTCACTTTATTCAAAGCAATAAACAGACACTCATACTAAAAAAACAAAAGACTCATACTAAAAAAAAAACTCCACATAACACTTAAATGACTTATGATGAAAACAAGTTCATAAAGACAATTCACCAATTATCATTTGATTAATAAGGAACGAGACCACCTCTTATTTATTGCTTGGTTCTTCTTAATTCTTGGGATCCTGCTTCTTCTTGCTTCCTGCCTCTTTTTGACCACTTGTGCTTCCTTTGTCTTTTCTTATGAGCTTTTTCCAGAATCCAGCCTTTTTCATCGTTTCTTCCACTCCTTTTTCAAGGATCATTGCCTTGTTTATTTCTCCTTCTTTCCTCCCTTTGAAATACTCATCATAAGCTGGGAATGCTGGGTCCATCTTGTGTAGATGTTCCCCTATGTAGTTAAGCTTGATTTGCGAACTGATGTTGTAATCAGCTTGGACTGAGTATCTTGCATTCTGTAAAGTGGTGGCTTCCTTGATTGCAAAGACATTGGCATCTTGGTGTTGGCATATGTGGCTGAAGGATTCCTGTAAGTGTAAATTCTGTTCCCTTTGCAGATCCAAGAATCTTGATTCAAAGTTCCTTTGCATATCCATCATTTTGAGATGAAAGTCCTCTTGTCTCTCCTGAGACCTCATGTATTGTTGAGACATTCCTTCCATGATTTCCTGCATTCTGCTCATATCCATGGGGTCTCTGGGAATTCGTTGTCTTCTTTCAGGAGTTGCTTGCTCTTCTTGCTCTTCTTCTCTGTCTTCTCCTTCCTGTCTTTCTTGTTCTGCTTCTTGCTCGGCTTCCACTTGTTGCCCTTCTTCATTTCTTCTTCTTGTATGTCTTGGAGGAGTTGGGCCAAGAGTCATTCTGTGCGCAGTTATGGCCAATCCAGGATATAGCCAATTAGGTCTTTCATCCTCAAGTGGTACTTGGGCATCGATGCATAGTCTAATGATAGTGCTAGGGAAGTGGAGCCAGGATTCAGGGTCACTTTTCTCACTAAACTCTTGTATCTGTTCAGCAATGAGTTTATGAACTTTGATCTCCCCTCCCACCATAATGCAATGTAGCAAGATGGCTCTTTTAGGGACTATTTCTGAAGAGTTTGCAGTGGGTAGGATGGATCTCCTAACTATTGCATACCACCCTTTAGCTTCAGGTGTTAGGTCTCCCCTTCTCAAGACTCTTGGAGCCCCTCTTGTTTTTCTCACCCATTCAGCTCTGATGGCACAAAGGTCCTCAGCAATAGTTGCATAGTCAGGTTCTCCTATCATCCTTTCTTCATAACTTGCTTGGCTGAAATGTATGTTTTTCAGGCCAAGAGTTTTCATGATTGCTTTGGGACTGAAGTCAACTTCCACCCCTCTCACATAGCTTTTGTATGTGGGTTTCTTGGTTGGATTCTCCCTTACTGCATTTGCATAAAACTCTTTCACCAGGTTGATGTTGATTTTAGTGATTGGCTTAGTCAGGAGCTCCCACTTCCTCTTTTTGATCTTTTCCCAAACACCTGGGAACTCATCCTTTTCAAGGTCAAAGGGAACCTCAGCTAGTACCGTTTTAGGTCTCATCCATTCGGCTTGAATCTCATGGAAAACTGATCTGTATCTCCATGCATCGAATTCCCTGTTTTCCTCCATTGGCTGCTTGTCTTTTCTTCTTTTGTGGCTAGATGAAGCTGCCATTGGTTCTTTAGTTTTGGTAAGTGACAAGCTAAAGTTGACAAGGTGAAGCAAGAAGTGTTGTTGGAGGTGTGGTGAGGTTGTTTTCGGCAAGAGATAGTTATGCTATGATGAAGGAAAATGTGTATGAAGGAGAATTGGTGGTGTGGGACTCGTTCCCCAAGTGATTCTTTATAGTGCCCATGAGTGAAAAATGGACGGCTAGGGTGGTTTGTGAAGGGTGGCTTGATGGTAAATATATGAATTGTGGAGAAGGACGATTTGCTTTTCATTTTCTTGGAAGTATTCTGGGTGCATTAGGTTGTACATGTAGCTTTCTTTTCTTGCAGAACTTCCTTTTCCCATGTGTTAGTTTCAAAGATTTGTGAATTTTCTTTTTGACCAAGCACGTACCTCCCTTTGTCTTTTTCCTCTATTTTTGTCTTTTCCCATGTGTTAGTTTCAAAGATTTGTGAATTTTCTTTTTGACCAAGCACGTACCTCCCTTTGTCTTTTTCCTCCATTTTTGTCTTTTCTTTTGTACCTGCACAAACAAACAAATTTGCTATCATTTTTCGGTCCATGTGAATTATGAATAGTATTTGCACATGTAAATCAATGCTTGTCTTTATGAGCTTATAGCCGTGACTTCTACATGTATGCACACTTATTATTTGGACACCAACTTAGTGTTTGGTCAAGTCTCCTGATGACATGAAATCCATATTGGTTGTCCTTAATGAGTGTGCATAATTCTAATAAATCATAGTCACCTTGGCTCTTTGATTCTAAACAAAGTTACTACCCTAAGTAATTGAAACCAAAGTATGAAAACATGTGAATGGTATACTTGTCATGAATTTTGAAATCCAGAGGAACTTCTTGCTTTTCATAAACTGTGTTCAAAAAGAACACCAAACTTAATGTTTGGTTGTGCACCTTGAATGAAAGATGGAATTCAATTTGAGTAAGATTTGGGAGTGCCATCAGGCACACCAAACTTAGGGACCAATTGTAATTTACATGCAAGGTTTAGTGCACTTAATCAATAGTTGTCCTGAGGATTCAAGTTCATGCATAAGAAACCATGCTTTATTAGATGTAAAGCAAAGCACTAAAGACTAAGGATACTAAAAACATGGGTTGCCTCCCATGAAGCGCTTCTTTAACGTCACTAGCTTGACGGTTGTCCCTTGTTAGGGTGGATTGTAGTGCTTGACGTCTTCTCCTCTCACTATGAAAACGTCCCCACTTGATTCATTCATGACCTCTAAATGTTCCATAGAAAGAACTTTCCTGATTGTGAACACTTGAGGGAGCTGGGAAGGAATGGTTTTGAGGCCAGGTGGGATTGGCAGATAATGACTTGATATCACGTTATCTCCCAGAGAAAAACCTTCAGTGGGAATTTTCTTGTTTCTCCATCCTCTTGGCAATCTCCCTATCACTCTTCCCTTTCTCTTGAGGATTTCTTCATTGACCCTTATGTCAGGAGGATCCTTCTGATCTGTTTCCACTGATTCTTGTGGCTCTAACTCTTGCAACTCTTGTTTGCCTTCCAAGGACTGTTTTAGAGTCTCAGCTGCTGGATTACTTTTCTCCAAACACAGATGGCTACTATCATCCTTAGGCTTTTCAGGTTCTGGTTCAGGCTCAGATGCAGGTTTGAAAACTTTGAAAATGAGCTGTTCATCATGTATTCTCAGAATTAGCTCTCCTTGTTCTACATCTATGAGCGCTCTAGTAGTGGCTAGAAATGGTCTGCCCAGAATGATAGGGTGTAAGTAGCTTTCCTCCATGTCCACAATGACAAAGTCTGTGGGGAAGTAATAATCCCCCACTTTCACCAGCACATTTTCAACTACCCCTTCAGCTTGCTTCTGAGTTTTGTCAGCCAGTTGTATGATTACATCAGTGGATCTCACTTCATTCAGTTGTAGCCTCTTCATAAGAGTTAGAGGCATCACATTTATGCTCGCTCCTAGATCACAGAAGCCTCTGTCAATTTTTGTTTCCCCTATGATGCAAGGGATATGAAAACTTCCTGGGTCCGTTTTCTTAGAGAGTGTGTCCTTCTTGATGAGAGCACTGCATTCTTTGTTCATTGTTACCGTTTGTCCTCCCTTCAAAACTCTTTTCTTGCTTAACAATTCCTTTAAATACTTGATGTGTGTGGGCATTTGATGAAGAATCTCAAGAAAGGGAATATTGACATGAAGAGAGTTAAATGTCTCTAGAAACCTTGAATAGGTTTTCCTTTTTTCACCTCCTCCTAACCTCTCAGGAAATGGTGCTTTTGGTTGGTATATTTCCATCATGCCTTTTTGCAGTTCCTTGGCTTGCTCAGTTCCACCTTCCTGCTTAACTTCTTCCACACCTTCCTTCAAGATTTCTGGTTCCTGCTCTGAGGGCCTGATTCCTTCTTCTTCTGAGACCTCCTTCAATATGGTGATGGCCTTGCATTCTTCCCATCTTACTCTCTTTTGTTCCCCTTTAGGATTCTTTTCTATGTCACTAGGGAACACTGCAGTTGATTTGGGTGCTTGTTGAGATAGCTCTCCTACTTGAGATTCCATCCTCTTGAGTTTTTCACCATGGTTTCTTAAGGTAGTTCTCACATCATCCCTGAAGCTCTTCAATTCAATTATGTCTTGACTCATGGTTGCCATCATTCCTTCTATCCGGTTTAATTGATCTTGAAATTGTTGGTTCGGATTAGGTTGGGTAGGTTGATTATTTTGGCCATGATATGGTGGTTGGGAGTAGGTGTTTTGTGTGGCTTGGTATGATCTTTGGTTGGAGTTTTGGTATGTGGAATTGTTATGTTGGTTGTGGTTGTAAGGTTTGTGGTTTTGTGGTTGGGTTTGTTGGTTTCCCCACCCAAAGTTTGGGTGGTTTCTCCAGCCTGGGTTGTAAGTGTTGGAATGTGGATCATATGATTGCCTTTGTTGGTTTCCCACATAGTTAGCCTCATCCCAATCACCTCCTTCAATGCTTACTTCCTCTTGATCTTGCGTGTGTATTGCAGCCACTTGCTTTGTTTCTAATTGCCTGGTAAGCTCTGCTAGTTGCTTGGCAAACACCTTGTTTTGGGCTAGAATTGTATCAACATGGTTCAGCTCCATGACTCCCTTAGTGTTGTGCCTCTCTGATGCATAGTAGTACTCATTCTCAGCCACTGTCTCGATCACCTCAATGGCTTCTTCCACAGTCTTTTTCCTGTTCAATGAACCTCCTGATGAATGGTCTACAGCCTTCCTTGATTCATAAGAGAGCCCATCATAGAAGATGTGCAATTGCACCCAATCATGGAACATGTTTGGTGGGCATTTCCTTGTCAAGTCCTTGAATCTCTCCCATGCCTCGTAGAGAGTTTCACCATCTTGTTGTCTAAAAGTCTGAACCTCAGATCGAAGCCTATTGACCTTTTGTGGAGGGTAGAAATGTGCCAGAAACTTGCTTTCCACCTCATCCCATGTTGTTAGACTCCCCCTTGGGAATGATTCCAGCCACTTAGCTGCTTTGTCCCTAAGTGAAAATGGGAACAAAAGCAGTTTATAGGCATCTTCCTGGACTCCATTGGACTTCACAGTGTCACAAATTCTCAGGAACTTTGTGAGATGTTGGTTTGGGTCTTCATTAGCACTTCCTCCAAAGGAACAATGATTCTCCACTAGTGATATTAGCTGTGGCTTGAGCTCAAAATTGTTGGCCTGAATGGGTGGTTTCTGGATGCTACTACCACAATTCCCAGAGGTTGGGTTTATGTATGAACTAAGAACCCTCCTCTCAGGAATGGCATCGTTTCCATCAGCTCTCTCATGGTTGTGAACTTCTCTATCCATGTTGAGATCTAAAGCTTCCTCAAAATTGTCCTCAGATTCTCCTTCAGATTCCTCTTCTCCCACTACTCTCTTCCCTCTTGCTTCCCTTCTAAGTCTATGAAGGGTCCTCTCTGGTTCGGTATATGGAGGAGTTGATGTCTCTCCTCTCCTACCTGTCATACAAGAACACAGCTCAAACACAAACAAGTGAAATACTCTTGGTTAATGGAAGAGTATGGTTAGCTCAATTGAGGAATTAATTCAAACAGTTAGTGAGTCAGTGAGTTAGTTGCATGAATTTAAAGGCATAAAGAAGGAAAGCATGTAACCGAGTGCAGAAATTAAAATTCAACAAGTATCTTGAACAGAATTAACAAAGCAAGAGAAAATTGCTCAATCTAGTTAGCTTCCAATTTGAGAATTGTCAATCGAAAACCAATCCCCGGCAACGGCGCCATAAACTTGATGCACATAAACTAGTTATGCTACGATTTAGGAAATTGCACGATCGGCAAAATTCCTTCCGGCAAGTGCACCGGTTATCGTCAAGTAAAAACTCACAATAGAGTGAGGTCGAATCCCACAAGGATTGGTTGAATGAGCAATTCGGATTAGAAGTGTGTTCTAGTTGAGCGGAATCAAGATTGAGATGAGTATTGCGGAATATAAAATTGGCGGGAAAAGTAAATGACAAGAAATTGAAATGGCGGAATCTTAAATTGCATGAATTAAAGAGCAGAAACTAAATTGCTGAAATTAAAAGGGGAATGGGGATGATTGCATGAATTGAGTGGCAGAATGTAAAGAGAAAGTGGAAATCAGAAATGGGGAATTCATTGGGTTATAGGAGATATTGAGATCTCCGAATCAAAACATGTTTATCTCTTCCTCAACCAATGCGTTCATTGAATTTTGCTTGGCAATCTTATATGATTGGATCCCAATCCCTTGGCTCACCAATGCTCTCTAAAAACAAACAAATTCCCAATCCCTTGGTTTAAATGTTCATAAGAAGAGATGATGCTTGATCACTGATTATACCACACAATTTCATGAACCACAATTTGGTAGGATTACATGTCACAATATCCATCCAAACCCCAATCCAATTCACTGTGAGAAAGCTTCTCTAGCATGAATCCTCCATTCCTTTCCCAAGGCTCCGAAGGATTCCAAGTATGGGTAGTTTCTTTCCCAAGACAACTACCCAATGGAATTAGATCGAGAAGCTTTCTAACAAAATTCAAGAGAAAAGATTGAAGAAGAAGATAAACTATTATTGATTCATTGAATTACAATAGAGCTCCCTAACCCAATGAAAGGGGGTTTAGTGAATCATAGCTCTGAATTCAATTACAAAGAAAAGGAAAACTAGCTAAAAGTGAAAGTAAAAGTTTCTCTAACTTAACTTCTATCCTATTTATACACTTTCTATCTTGAGCTTCAGTTGTGCTTCTTGGGCTTTGAGGCCTCTCCTTGCTTTCCTTTTGCCTTGGGTTTATGATCCATAATCTTGATGAGGTTGTTGATCCAAATCCTGTAACATTTATGGAGCCAACTTAGTGATAATCAAATAATGACACATGACTCAATAAATTGAGATTTCAAACTCATCAATCCTTCAGGCCCAATCCCATAAACCATGATATTCAATTGGGTTTCATACCAAAGTAAGTTTAAGTTAATATTTGTTCTCAAAGACTAACTTAAATCACAATATTTTTGGCCCAGAAACCTTTTCCAAGAGTGGCGTTTAAGTTGTAGTTTAAGCTTAAACTGCAGCTTAAACGCCAGACACTTCCAGTGAGGCCTTTTGTAGAAGCACGTTTAAGCTTCAGTTTAAGGTTAAACTGAAGCTTAAACGTGGAAATGGAAGAAGGTAGCCCTGGAGAGTCATGTAGTCGAACACGTTTAAGCTTCAGTTTAAGGTTAAACTGAAGCTTAAACGTGGAGATAGGAAGGGCAGCCCTGGAGGTCGAACACGTTTAAACGTGGAAAAGGGTGGAGGCATACTGGAGGTCGAACACGTTTAACCTCCAGTTTGAGGTCAAACTGGAGGTTAAACGTGGAAGCTTAGAATGGTAGCCCTGGAGGTGTCGAACACGTTTAACCTCCAGTTTGAGGTCAAACTGGAGGTTAAACGTGGAAATGGAGAGAGCAACCCTGGAGGAGAAAAGCTGTCGAACACGTTTAAGCTCCAGTTTGAGGTCAAACTGGAGCTTAAACGTGGAATGGCTCCCTGGTACTCTTCCTACTTCTGGCGTTTAACCTCCAGTTTGAGGTCAAACTGGAGGTTAAACGTGGAACTCCTCCCTGAGTGGCATTATCATTCTGGCGTTTAACCTCCAGTTTGAGGTCAAACTGGAGGTTAAACGTGGAATGCTTCTTTAGTGAGGCTTTTCATTCTGGCGTTTAACCTCCAGTTTAAGGTCAAACTGGAGGTTAAACTTCAATTCCAGCATTTCTTATCCTTCATGATTTTGGCGTTTAAGCTCCAGTTTAGGCTTAAACTGGAACTTAAACTCCACAAGTGATATTCAAGCTTCCTTTATTGATTTTGTTGCTTCCTTGCTTAGCCTCTTCTTCCCTGAAATCATCCAAACAATTTCATCAAAGTCTTGCAAAATTTCATGAGAAATCTTCCATTCATAGCATTTAAGTATTATAACTAAAACTCATGGAATATGCATCAAAATCATATTGTTTGGATGGTTCATTGCTTTGTTCTTCATTTAACCATTTTTGGTTACTTTAAGCTCAAGAAAATGCATAAAACAACTAAAACTAACAGAAAAATGCTAGTGAAACTAGCCTATGATGCCTTGGCATCAGCTAGGCACCAAGGGTTTGAACCTTGAGGGATGTGTCTATGGTGTTCCTGTACCAAGGATTTGCTTGGATTACTAAGCTCTTATGGGTGCTTTATCACTTGGTAACTTGGGTTAACTAACCCGGGATTATCAGCTGAAAGTCCACTATCAAGAGCAATCTTTGCTACAGAACATTTAGTAACCCAAAGAGGTGCTGGACACCAAGACCTCAAGAAAAGAAAATAAACAAACCATGTGCCTGTGGTGTGTATGTATGGGGGAGAGACTTGAGGAAGTAAGTCCTTAGGGGTGCTTCAACACCTAGCACCTTGAACCAACTGGTTCGGGAGTGTTGGCTGAAAGCTTATTTTAAAGAGTTGCCACCTTACAGAGCACTTAGCCTAAGAACACAAATAAGCTCTGAAATGATAACAAATGGATCAATGAATAAAAGTCTCATAGGATGCAATCACAGTGAGTATTCTAGGACATGATAAAGGTCTGAAAGCCAGTGAAGGAATGAACCTAAGTTGCTATGCATGAAACCACCATAAAACCAGAAACATGACTTCCACAAGAATGACTCATTTCTCTTGGCATTCCATTCATCATTCTCTTGTTCCAGTACTTGCTTAGGGACAAGCAAGCTTTAAGTTTGGTGTTGTGATGCCAGGGCATTTTGGCCAGTTTCACTGACCTTTTCTTTACTATTTTTAGGGTAGTTTCATGCATTTTCTTAGAAAATAAGTTAGTTTTGAATAGATATTCACTTACATCTTGATTCAAGCATACATTGTACACTTTACATGATTTCATGAGGATTTTGCATAAATTATATGATAAATTGGATGATGCATGACTCATGACTTGGACCAGAACTTTGATGCACTTTATTGCTTGATTTCAGGACAAAGGAAGCAAAGAAGAACCACGTTAGCAGTCACGTTAGTCCCACTAACGTGACCTCTAACGTGGAATGGGTGCTAACTTGCAAAGTTAATGAGAAAGGTAATCGCCAATAACGCCCTCGAAGCCATCATAAGCCCACGTTTAGAGTCACGTTAACTAAGTTAACGTGAACTCTAACATGGAAGAAGACAATAAGGCCAACGATAGTGACACTTCCCTTTGTCACTAACGTTGGACCAAGCTCATAATTGGCCACATTAGTTGCCACGTTAACTTAGTTAATGTGGCTTTTAACGTTAAGAAGCAAAAGGGAAGCCAACGTTAGTGACATTCACCTTTGTCACTAACGTTGGCCAAGCTTCCATAAGCCACGTTAACTCCCACGTTAACTTAGTTAACGTGGAAGCTAACGTGGAGAGAGCAATTGGTCGCCAACGTTAGTGACACTTACCTTTGTCACTAACGTGGGGGTGAACCACCAAGAGCCACCATGAGCAACGTTAACTCCACGTTAACTTAGTTAACGTGGATAAAGAGATGATGAGCCAACGTTAGTGACACTCACCTTTGTCACTAACGTTGGAGATGGCTAGCATGACTACGTTAGAAGCCACGTTAACCTAGTTAACGTGGACTCTAACGTGAGAAATAGGGGCACATTGGAACGTTAGTGACAAAGGTAAGTGTCACTAACGTTCTCGAAGGATTGGCAAGCTTACGTTAAGAGCCACGTTAACTAAGTTAACATGGACTCTAACGTAGAGAAGGGGGAGGCTCATCAACGTTATTGGGAAAGGTAAGTCCCAATAACGTGTGCGAAGGACCAAGAGGCAACGTTAGTGGTAACATTTGTGCCACTAACGTTGAGGTTAACGTGGCTCATACTTGGGTGAGCAACGTTAGTGAAAAAGGTGATTGTCACTAACGTTCTCGAACCCACACTTTCACTTAACGTTAACACCACTAACGTCCTGAGCTAAAAGTCCCTGCCTACTTCACACTTTCCTTCTGCAAGCACAGCTAAGCCCAATGAAGAAGATAACTGCTTCAAACTCAGGATCCAAAGGCCCATACCCAAGACTTGAAGAGCCAACTAGAAGATCAGAAGAGTAGTATATATAGGAGTAGCTTTGAATTAGTTAGGGAGCTGAAAACTTTAGGGAGCTTTTGGGCATAGAGCTACTCTCTGTATTTTACTTTCTCTGCACTTCTAGTATACTTTCAGCATGTATTCTCCATCTTTGTTTTCATTTTCCAGAGCTATGAACAACTAAACCCCTTTCATTGGGTTAGGGAGCTCTGTTGTAATTTGATGGATCAATTTTAGTTTTCATTCTCCTTCTTCTATCTTTTCTCTAGATTTTACTAGAAAGCTTTCGATCTTCATCCAATTGGGTAGTTATCTTGGAAAAGAAGCTATTCATACTTGGATCTCTTTTGAACCTTGAAAGAGGAATGAAGGGATCATGCTAGAAATGCTTTCTCATGCTGGACCAAATTGGGTGTGGATGGATATGTGACTATAATCCTTCCAACACTTGATTTGGGAAATGCATGTGGTATAATCAGTGACCATACTTCATCTCTTCTCATGAGCAATTGACCAAGGAATTGGCTATTGATCAAGATTTGAGAGATTGAATTACAAGGAATTATAATTCGATTACTTAAGATTGCCAAGGAGATCAATGAATGCATTGATTGAGGAAGAGATGAAAATGAACTTGATCCGGAGAATGCAACATCTCCTGAGCCCAATGAACTCCCCATTTCTGATCTTACCCATTCTCTTTAATTTCTACCATTTACTTTTATGAGCAATTGCCCCATTCCCATTTAAGATTCTGCAATTTACTTTCCGCCATTTACATTCAGCTCTTTATTTCTAGCATTTACTGTTTCTGCCATTTACTTTCCCGCCATTTAATTTTCTGCAATTCTCAACTTAAATTCTGATTCGCTCAACTAGAACATTTCTTTAATTAAAGTTGCTTGATCAATCAATCTCTGTGGGATTCGACCTCACTCTATTGTGAGTTTTTACTTGACGACGAATTCGGTATAATTGCCGAAGAAATTTGTTGCGAGACAAGTTTTTTGCGTATCAGAAGGAAGGAATGGAAGGAAGTTGAAGAAGGAGCATAGAAGAGATGAAGAAGAAGCAACGTTGGTGGCCAAGTTGGACCACCAACATTGCCTCAAACATTGGAAGGGAGTAGAACAATTCGCTGCATAATGTGCTGGTGCTCACGTTTGAAGTAACGTATAAAATGTTCAATTCTGGAGCTAACAAAATTTTGAGCGATGCGTATGCGTCTATGATGCGTACGCATAAAAGAAGAAAATTTCTATATCCACGCGCAAGCGTGAGTCACGCAAACTCGTGGAATGGCAAAAATTGACCATCTACGCATACGCGTGGGTCACGCGTACGTGTCAGAAGAGAACGTTGGAGGTCCAACGTTGTCTCCAACGTCCGCGATGCCAAGCCCAGAATTTGGAATTGAAAAAGTGGAATCCACGCGTACGCGTCAGTGACACGTACGCGTCGATAGGAAAAAGGGGAATTCACACGTAAGGGTAAAGCACGCACACGCGTGGATTGGCCAACGTTAGAGGGAATGTTGCTAGTCCAACGCTGAGGCCAACGCTCTTCTACATGTTTTTAAATCTGGAAAATGGGATTTTTTGCATCCATGCATACGCGTACAGCACGCGCAAGCGTGGATGGAAAAAAATGGCAATGCACGTGTAAGCGTGGTGTACGCATGATGTGTGGAAAACTATCTAACACAAAACTCACCGGCAAGTGTACCGGGTCGCATCAAGTAATAATAACTCACGTGAGTGAGGTCGATCCCACAGGGATTGAAGGATTGGGCAATTTTGGTTTAGTGGTTGATTTAGTCAAGCGAACAAGAGTTGATTTGAGTGATTTGTATCCAACAGAAGCTAAATTGCATGAATTGTAAAGGAAGAGGGGCAATTAACTGTAAATTAAAGGGCAAAGAAAGTAAAGAAGCTGAATCTTAAAGTGCAAGCAATATAAATTGCAGAAACTTAGATTGCAAGAAATGGAAATGACTGAAACTTAAAGTGCAAGAAATGTAAATTGCTTGAATTATAAAAGGAATTGGGAACGGGGATTGCAGGATTTAAACAAAGAAAAGTAACTTGCGATAAGCAGAAGAGTAAAAGATGAATTGAATTGAAGTAGATCTCAAACAGAAAATGTAAATTGGCTTGAAGAAGCCTTAGCAGATGAACAGAAAGGAAATTCCAGATCTCAGGGGTCAAGAGACTAGAAAACTAAGTCTAGATCTCACTACCTTCCTTGATCCAATTCAGAAAGCAATTGCAAACAAATTAAAGATCAAAACTGTAAGGAAAGTAAATTCAAATTTCAATTCCTCAAATGGTGCAGTGAAGGAAACAAAAGAGATCTCAATGTGAGATTGAGATAGAATTTCCTCAATTCTCAACACCCAAGACTCAAGCAAGCTTTGCAGAAAAGAAAACAGGGAAACCTGATGACAAGTCATCTTAGCCTAGTTTCACTAGCCTTTTTCTTTTGTTTTCATTTAGTTTTATGCACTTTCTTGCATTATAAATTAGCCATTTGAATTGGAATTGCTTGGTTTCCTTAAATCAATCAACCACCTTTTAATTGATACAAAATCATGAGGTTCAAGCCAACTTTAGTTGATAATTAATTGATTTATAAACCTTGTGAATTTTGTGATACTTTGATTGGTTGTTTTGATTACTTGTAGGTGAAGAAAGGAAACAAAAGGGGTGCCAACATTATGGAAGAAGGTTGCAAGAATGGGTTTGAGAAAATGGAATTCACGTTTGAGCTAACGTTTGCCTCAAACGTCAACTCAAACGTGAGTAGGAGTTGAAGAACACCCTGGGGAAAAGCCAACGTTTGCGCCAACGTTTGCCTCAAACGTTGAGGTCAAACGTTGGCTAAAGAATGAAGCTCCTGGAAAGCAATGTTTGAGCCAACGTTTGCCTGAAACGTGAGGTCAAACATTCGCTCCCAAAAGAGAAGAGAATTGAAGCTCCTGGGAAGGCAACGTTTGCGCCAACGTTTGCCTCAAACGTGAGGTCAAACGTTGGCGCCAAAGAGAAGAGAAATGGCATCCCTGGAGGCAGCAACGTTTGAGCCAACGTTTGCCTCAAACGTGAGGTCAAACGTTGGCTCCAAAAAGAAGAAAGTTGGAGCTCCTGGGCACAGCAACGTTTGAGCCAACGTTTGACTCAAACGTGAGGTCAAACATTGGCACCAAACAGCATGAAAGGGCATACTTCAAACAAGAATAAGTTGAGTTGTAGATGTCCAATTGAGGTGATTCCAAGTGGGTTAGAAAGCTGACATTCAGAGCTTTCCAACCATATATAATAGTCTCTATTGGGCACAAAATTGGCAACGTGACAAGAGGACAAAGTAGCCCCCAAGAAGCATACAAGAAGGGAGGTCCACGTTTGAGCTCACGTTTGACCTCAAACGTTGAGCCAAACGTGGAAGACAGCACATGGCCTAGCTGCATAATGCCTCACTCAAGTAACGTTTGAGTCAACGTTTGCCTCAAACGTTGGCTCAAACGTGAATGGTTCATGGCCTGGTTCACTAATGGATTTCCTCCCAACACCAAGAGCAATCAACAGAGGCCACTATCAACCCAATTCCATCAAGGCTAAAGGCCCAATTCAAGGCTTAATGATCATTTGAAGAAAGTGTATAAATAGCTTAGGATTTGATGTTTTTGGAGAGCTTCCCTTTTCGTCTTTCAGAATAGCTTTCTTTTCAGTTTTGCTCAGAGTTCACTTTATTTTTCTTAGCATTGTTGTTTAATTCAAGAGAATTTGGGAGGAGAATTGATCTCTCTTCTTCCTTGTTCTTGCCCAGCACTCTTTACTTTTCTTGTCTTGGATTTTGGGTGGAGAATTGAAGAAATTCTGTTTCAATCTCACCTTGGGATCTTGTTTAATTTTCTGCTTAATTGAATTTCAGTTTCGGTTCATTGCTTTTCATCTACTTTCTTTGCAATTTACAATTTCCTTGCAATTGTTCTTGTTGGATCTAGGAAGGCATTGAGATCTAGACTTGGTTTTCTAGTCTCTTGGGTCCTGAGGTCCGAATTTCCCATTCCCCATTCCCTGTTTTGCTCATTTACAATTCTGTTTCTAGATCTGATTCAATCCAAGTGTTCTTCTATTCCTCTGCTTGTTGCAATTTTACATTTCCTTGTTTAATTTCTGCAAATCCAATTCCCACTCCCCTTTATAATTCAAGCCATTTACATTCCTTGCACTTTAAGATTCTGCAATTTACATTTCTTGCGTTCTAAGTTTCTGCCAATTTAATTCCTTGTTCTTTAAGATTCAGCACTTTTATTTTCCGTTCTCTTTAATTTTCTGCAATCTACCCCTCTCCCTTTACTTTTCATGCAATTTAATTTCTGTTAATCACAAATCACTCAACCAACACTTGATTCGCTTGACTAAATCAACCACTAAACTAAAATTGCTCAATCCTTCAATCCCTGTGGGATCGACCTCACTCACGTGAGTTATTATTACTTGATGCGACCCGATGCACTTGCCGGTGAGTTTTGTGTCGGATCGTTTTCCGCACATCAAGTTTTTGGCGCCGTTGCCGGGGATTGATTAGATTGACAATGATTACGCGAAGTGGAGATCTAGATCAAGCACTTTTTCTTTTCTGATTCTTTAATCTTGGACTAACCCACTAACTGTTCGAATTTTTGCTTAAACTAAACTTCATTCTAGCAATAGATTGAAGTGTTATTGTTGGTGTTTCTTTTGTTTTGTTTGTATGTCAGGTACAGGGAGATCCGTTCCTGTTTTATCTGAAGCTGACCAGAGAACTCTTAGAAGGTTAAGAAGAGCCGAAAGAGGGAAAAATATTGTTGGAGAAGAAGAATCTGAGGTAGAATATCACGAGATGGAAGGAGATACATCTAATCCAGGAGGAGGAGTTAACAATCACCCACAACAGAGGAGAGTATTGGCCTCCTACACCTTTGCAAATGCTAGACATTGTGGAAGCAGCATTCTCACCCCTAATGTCAATGCAAATAACTTTGAACTGAAGCCACAACTCATCACATTGGTCCAGAACAACTGCTCATTTGGGGGAGGACCATTGGAGGATCCAAATCAACATCTATCTACCTTCTTAAGGATTTGTGACACTGTCAAATCCAATGGCGTGAATCCTGAAACCTACAAGCTTCTGCTGTTCCCGTTCTCATTAAGGGACAAGGCCGCACAATGGCTTGAAACTTTTCCCCAAGGAAGTATCACTAGTTGGGATGACTTGGTGACTAAATTTCTAGCCAAATTCTATCCACCCCAAAGAGTGATCAGGCTGAAAACCGAGGTGCAGACATTCACACAATTAGATGCCGAATCCCTGTATGAGGCATGGGAGAGGTACAAAGCCTTAATCAGAAAGTGTCCCCCAGAGATGTTCAATGAATGGGACGTGCTGCAAAATTTCTATGAAGGCCTGACATTGAAATCTCAAGAGGCATTAGATCATTCTGCTGGAGGTTCACTACAACTAATGAAAACTGCTGAGGAAGCCCATAATCTTATTGACATGGTGGCCAACAATCAATATTTCTTTGCTCATCAAAGAAACCGCCAACCATCACAAAGGAGAGGAGTAATGGAGCTAGAAGGAGTAGACTCAATCTTGGCTCAAAACAAGATGATGCAGCAGCAAATTCAACAACAATTTGAGCAAATGGCCAAGAGGATTGATAGCCTCCAAGTTGCAGCAGTTAACACAAGCCAACCATCATCCACATGGGTGCAAAATGAAGAGACTCAAGAGGAGCAGCAGCAAGAACAAGTCCAGTACATGCACAACCAAAACTCTGGACAGAATGAAGTGTATGGAGACACATACAATCCATCCTGGAAGAACCACCCAACCTCAGATGGGGAGACAATCACAACCAGAACCAACAACCATGGCAGAGGAACTCAAACCAAAACACTTCAAGAAACAACCAAAACCACAACCAGCAGTAAACTAACCAAAACCCTTACAGAAAACCTCAAAACAACTACTCCAACCCCAACCATTATCAATTCAATAACCAACCCACCAACCAAAATGCCCACCATCCACCATCCACACCTCACAACCCACCACAAGCGTCACCAGAATCTCAAAGAATCACTAACTTGGAAACCTTGATGGACAAGATGTGGAAACACCAAGAAATGACAACCAAGAACCATGAAGCTTCCATGAAGAGCTTAGAGAGGCAGATTGGGCAAATCTCCAAACAAATTTCTGTTGAGAAACCTTCAAGCTCACTTCCGAGTGACACCATTCCTAATCCAAAAGAAGAGTGCAAAGCTATACAATTACGGAGTGGAAAAACATTGATAGACAACAACAAGGAGGTAACCAAGAAGCCTTTGGATAGCAACAAAGAATCATCAGAGAAAGGAGAAGCTAGCAATGAAGACATGACAACAAGAAGAAGTGCCCCAGAGAAGCTCAAAGAGAAAGACAACCAGCCACATAGTTCAAAGGAAGTGATTCAGGGACAGCAGCAAGTGGAGAAGAGCATTACACCTCCACTACCATACCCTCAGAGGTTCAACAAAGAGACTAAGGATCAACACTTTCATAAGTTCCTTGAGACTTTCAAGAAGCTAGAAATTAATATTCCCTTGGCTGAAGCATTGGAACAGATGCCCTTATATGCCAAGTTCTTGAAGGAACTCATTAACAAGAAAAGAAGCTGGCTGGAGAAGGAGACTGTACTTCTCTCTGAAGAATGCAGTGCACTCATCAGAAAAGGACTCCCTCCCAAGTTGGAAGATCCAGGAAGTTTCTTCTTACCTTGTACCATTGGAAGTCTATTTATCAACAAGGGGATGTGCGATTTAGGAGCAAGCATAAATCTGATCCCATCCTCTTTAGTGAAAAAGCTTGGCATAGAGAAGGTGAAACCAATACAGATGTCATTGGAATTGGTGGACCAGTCAGTAGTACATCCCAAAGGAGTGATCGAAAACCTTTTAGTTAAGGTTGACAAGTTCATTTATCCTGCGGATTTTGTAATCTTGGAAACAGAAGAAGAAGGAAACAATTAGATTATCTTGGGAAGGCCATTTTTAGCTACCGCCAGAGCCATCATAGATGTAGAGCAAGGAGAACTAACTCTTAGGATGCATGAGGAAAGCATTACTCTGAAAGTGTTCCCAGAACGACAAAATTCTGAAGGAAGAAGCCAAGTCATCAATGACTGTTTCTCAAGGCAAGTAATCAACACTTCAGTAAAGCAGAAGAATGAACAGATGCAAGGAAAAGAAGGCACTCAAAAAGAAATTTGGAAGATAACCAAGAAGGAAAGTGCCACAACTAAAGCTACTGTCAAGGAGGAAAGGTTAACCAGAAAAAGGAAGAAAAATAAGAAGAAGGCTCACAAAGGGTGGAAGAATAAAAAAATCCCAACAGAAGGGCTCTCCAAAGGTGACAAAGTGCAGTTAGTCTATCAACAACTGGGAGCAAGCCAACAGACTGATGATTACTATACTGTGAGCAAAATAATCTCACTAGAACATGCTGAGATAGAACATCAAGCAACAAAGAAGAAGCTCACAGTCAGAGGGGACAAATTGAGGCACTACAACCATCAACCACCATAAAAGAAAGCCCCAATGTCAAGCTAGTGACAATAAAAGAGCGCTCCATGGGAGGCAACCCATGATTTAAGATTTCTGTTATTTTAAATTCAATAAGCTATGATCATCCAGCATGATATTTTTTTCATGAGTGCAAACATTGTTTTAAAACATATGCCAAGACTTCTAAGTTTGGTGTGCCTTCGAGCACACCAAATTAGTTTTTCAAACAATCTTAGACCATAGGCTTAGTCATTCTGATAAAGCATATGACCAAACATTAAGTTTGGTGTCTGCATATGTAGAGCTTTCAAAAGAACAGTTCTTGATTAATGAAACTAAAATCATGTACCGATGATCATAAGTATTTTTTTTAGGCATTCCTTATGAATAGATAACCAAGAGTGACATTAAGATTTCAAAAATACTAGTTGGAGGAAGAAATATTTTGGATTATATGGCCAAACATTAAGTTTGGTGTCCTCCAAGAAAAAAAAAGAGAGAAGAGTCACGGTCAAAATGGATATAAGGAATGAGAGTTCACATAGTAATTTAATAAGCTTTCTTGCCAAGATTTGATAATGTTATCTTTGTTGTCTTGTTGTGATGGTTAGGTGGTCAAAGAATATTCAATGAAAGGGACAAGACAAGGAGGGGCATAGAATGAAGACAAAGATGCATCACATGCTTCAAGGAGTGATTCTGCACACTCTTGGAAAGAGAACGTTGAAAACCATTAAGGAAGCAAGCTTTGTCCTTATTCAACTTGCATGCACGCAGTTGATTTGCAAAGTATCTAATTGCATCCCAACCCTCCATTGTTCAATCAAATGAGTATAAAACACCACCTTCAAGCCATGCACATAAACAAAAAAGTTGCACACTCCCTGCACTCCAACTATTCAAACTCCAATTCATCCATCATTCCTCACCATATAAGCTCGGCCTCAAATATTCCTCTGTCAAAAACACATAAAAATCTCCAACTTTCTTCACACTTCCTCTACCCTCAAAAAGATCAACCAATTAAGCAATCATGGCCTCTTCCTCAAGAACCAAACGAAGGAGAGAAAGAGCCTATGATTGAGGAAAGCACCCATGAATTTGATCGATGGAAATTTAGATCTTGGTACCATCAACTACAACTTGAATGGATGAGGCAGAAGAAAATATATCCAGAGGTTCCACTCCTATTGCTGGACGATGAGTGCCAAGAAATGAAAGCCAAGATTAGGAAAAGGAGGTGGGAAGAGCTCATTTCACCAATCACCAAGATTAATGCGAACATTATATGGGAATTTTATGCCAACACCCCAAGAACCGAAATGGATCAAGCTCCAACTTACAGGAGTATGCCCCTTCATGCTGTTTGGTGCCAACGTTTGACCTCACGTTTGAGTCAAACGTTGGCTCAAACGTTGCTGTGCCCAGGAGCTCCAACTTTCTTCTTTTTGGACCAACGTTTGACCTCACGTTTGAGGCAAACGTTGGCTCAAACATTGCTGCCTCTAGGGATGCCATTTCTCTTCTCTTTGGCGCCAACGTTTGACCTCACGTTTGAGGCAAACGTTGGCGCAAACATTGCCTTCCCAGGAGCTTCAATTCTCTTCTCTTTTGGGAGCCAACGTTTGACCTCACGTTTAAGGCAAACGTTGGCTCAAACGTTGCTTTCCAGGAGCTTCATTCTTCAGCCAACGTTTGACCTCAACGTTTGAGGCAAACGTTGGCGCAAACGTTGGCTTTTCCCCAGGGTGTTCTTCAACTGCTACTCACGTTTGAGTTGACGTTTGAGGCAAACGTTAGCTCAAACGTGAATTCTATTTTCTCAAACCCATTCTTGCAACCTTCTTCCATAATGTTGGCACCCCTTTTGTTTTCTTTCTTCACCTACAAGTAATCAAAACAACCAATCAAAGTATCACAAAATTCACAAGGTTTATAAATCAATTAATTATCAACTAAAGTTGGCTTGAACCTCATGATTTTGTATCAATTAAAAGGTGGTTGATTGATTTAAGGAAACCAAGCAATTCCAATTCAAATGGCTAATTTATAATGCAAGAAAGTGCATAAAACTAAATGAAAACAAAAGAAAAAGGCTAGTGAAACTAGGCTAAGATGACTTGTCATCACAACACCAAACTTAAAGCTTGCTTGTCCCCAAGCAAGAAAAGAATTATTAAGAAGAAAGAATGAAAACGAAAGAGAATGCTCATGTTAGCAGAATATTATTGGTAGTTCATGGGGTTTTATGCAGATATGTAACTTATCCACTTTTTATTGACAATTAGCCTTAGAAAGTTTCCTTTAAGCATCAAACAATACACTGCTATGACCTCTCATTATTCCTTTGTCCTTGGTTACTATTTTTCTATAGGCTTTAGTTCAGTGTCATGTGTAACAAGCTCTTTTCTTTACTTATGCTTGACACATTATTCACTATAGACACTTGGCTCACATTCCTTCTTAGAACATTGATGCCCAATACCTCTTTGGGTTACTAAATGCCTTGTAGTTAGGTTGCTCTTGATAGTGGACTTTCAGTTGATGATCCCAGGTTAGTTAACCCAAGTCACCAAGTGTTGATGCACTCCACAGAACTTAATAATCCAAGCAGATCCCAATACAAAGACACCACAGGCATATATTCTAAGGTTCAAGCTATTGGTGTCTAGCTTTGTTTCTTTTTATTTTTCTTTTGTTCTGTTGCCATTTTTGGCTTTTTCTTTTCTCTTTTTGTTTTTCTTTTCACACAAGGACTTTTATTTGATTGAGATTCATAGACAGTGAGCTGCTTTCTTCTTAAAGAGAGAACAATCTATTCCTTTTATTCACTAATAGTGAGTTGCCACACAATCACACATATATGCCACCACTTACTATTATTTGACTTCTAGCTAACAATGAACCATCTTACTTCATGTTTCAAACATTTCTTTTATTGAATTGAAAAGATGCAGGGGACAAGGCATGCATTAGTTAAGTGAAAGTAACCACACAGGCTCACACTTAGACTAGCTTACTTATTTTAAGAAAAATAACCATGATGCAAAAACTACTTTAAACAGAAAAGATGCATGGATCAGGTCCACCTTTTATTTATCGTGCTTTTTCTTTCTTCTTTCATATGTTTGGTTGTTGGTGTTCCCTGTCTCCATGTTTGTTGTCTGTTGTCCTCGCCAAAATCCAGCTCTATTCATCGTTTTTTCTACTCTATCTTCAAGCCTCATAGCATTACTTACTTCAATCTCACTTTTCCCTTTGAAGTACTCATCGAAAGTTGGAAACGCTGGATCCATGTTGTGCAGATGCTCTCTGATGTAGTTCAATTTAATTTGACTATTTATGTTGTAGTCGGCTTGGACTTCATATCTTGCCTCTTGGAGGGTTGTGAACTCTTTGAGAGCCCTCATATTTTCAGCTTGCATTTGTGCCAACTTTCCAAATGATTCGTGAGCTTGAAAAGCATGCTCCTCTTGCATCACGAAGAATTTTGACTCAAGCTCACTTTGTTTGTTCATCATCCTCAGCTGCCATTCCTCTTGCTCTTGTTGGTTTTTCATGTACTGTGAATGGTATTCCTCTTGCCTTTCTTGAATTCTCATATACTGTTGTGATAATCTTCCAATTGCTTCCTGCATCTGAGTCATATCCAGAGTGTTGTGTGGTGGAATGTGTTACTGTTCCTCCTCCTCTTGTGGTCCTTCTTCCTCCATTGGTTCATTCCTTTGCCTTCTTCTTGGTAGTCTTCGGCTTTGCTGTGCTTTAGTAACAATCATCATTCTTTCAACGGTTATAGGCATGCCCGGGTGCAACCATGTTGGGTTTGCCTCCTCCATTGGCACTTTGGCTCTCATGCATAAACGCATAATGGTGCTCGGGTAGTGCAGCCACCCTTCGGCCGAATTTTTCTCTGCTAACCTTTGGATGTCATTTGCAATGATTTCATGGACTTTCACTTCACCTCCCATGATTATGCAGTGTAACATGATAGCTCTCTTCTTATTGACCTCCGAGTTGTTTACTGTGCCTAGGATTGATCTCTTCATTAGCTCATACCAACACTTCGCTTCAGGGGTGAGATCTCCCCTTCTCAAGTACTTGTACTTGTTTTTAGTAGTTCCTACCCATTCTGTGTTGACTACACTAATCTCACTGGCAATCTCATCATAGTCCTGTTCTTCATTTAGCCTTTGATGGTATCCTGTCTTATCAAAATGAGTTGCCCTTAGTTTCAATACTTTCATGATAGTATTTGGGCTAAAATCTACTTCAGTTCCCCATACTTCAAACAAGAATAACTTGAGTTGTAAATGTCCAATTGAGGTGATTCTAAGTGGGTTAGAAAGCTGACATTCAGAGCTTTCCAACCATATATAATAGTCTCTATTGGGCACAAAATTGGCAACGTGACAAGAGGACAAAGTAGCCCCCAAGAAGCATACAAGAAGGGAGGTCCACGTTTGAGCTCACGTTTGACCTCAAACGTTGAGCCAAACGTGGAAGACAGCACATGGCCTAGCTGCATAATGCCTCACTCAAGTAACGTTTGAGTCAACGTTTGCCTCAAACGTTGGCTCAAACGTGAATGGTTCATGGCCTGGTTCACTAATGGATTTCCTCCCAACACCAAGAGCAATCAACAGAGGCCACTATCAACCCAATTCCATCAAGGCTAAAGGCCCAATTCAAGGCTTAATGATCATTTGAAGAAAGTGTATAAATAGCTTAGGATTTGAAGTTTTTGGAGAGCTTCCCTTTTCGTCTTTCAGAATAGCTTTCTTTTCAGTTTTGCTCAGAGTTCACTTTATTTTTCTTAGCATTGTTGTTTAATTCAAGAGAATTTGGGAGGAGAATTGATCTCTCTTCTTCCTTGTTCTTGCCCAGCACTCTTTACTTTTCTTGTCTTGGATTTTGGGTGGAGAATTGAAGAAATTCTGTTTCAATCTCACCTTGGGATCTTGTTTAATTTTCTGCTTAATTGAATTTCAGTTTCGGTTCATTGCTTTTCATCTACTTTCTTTGCAATTTACAATTTCCTTGCAATTGTTCTTGTTGGATCTAGGAAGGCATTGAGATCTAGACTTGGTTTTCTAGTCTCTTGGGTCCTGAGGTCCGAATTTCCCATTCCCCATTCCCTGTTTTGCTCATTTACAATTCTGTTTCTAGATCTGATTCAATCCAAGTGTTCTTCTATTCCTCTACTTGTTGCAATTTTACATTTCCTTGTTTAATTTCTGCAAATCCAATTCCCACTCCCCTTTATAATTCAAGCCATTTACATTCCTTGCACTTTAAGATTCTGCAATTTACATTTCTTGCGTTCTAAGTTTCTGCCAATTTAATTCCTTGTTCTTTAAGATTCAGTACTTTTATTTTCCGTTCTCTTTAATTTTCTGCAATCTACCCCTCTCCCTTTACTTTTCATGCAATTTAATTTCTGTTAATCACAAATCACTCAACCAACACTTGATTCGCTTGACTAAATCAACCACTAAACTAAAATTGCTCAATCCTTCAATCCCTGTGGGATCGACCTCACTCACGTAAGTTATTATTACTTGATGCGACCCGGTGCACTTGCCGGTGAGTTTTGTGTCGGATCATTTTCCGCACATCAAAACCCAGAGGGGAAGAGAACTCAATTCTCCTCCCAATTCTCCAAGATCTGAATGAAAGCTCTCCAAATTACAAGTTCCAAATTTTAACATAGGTGAAAAAATTCAAAAGTAAATGTTCCGGTCCTATTCTAAATCAAACTAACTTCTATTTATACACTTCCTTCTTTTGATCATTAAGCCTTGAATTTGGGCCTTGGCCTTGATGGAATTGGATTGAAGATAGCCTAAGTTGATTGCTCTTGGACTTGGGAAGAAATCCGTTTGCAAATTGGACTTTGGAGCCTTCAAGTTTGAGTTAACGTTTGAGGTAAACTTTAACTCAAACGTTTGCGTGTTAAAAATTATGCAGAACGGTGCCTTTCTGTCATTCACGCTTGAGTTCACGTTTGAGGTCAAACGTGAGCTCAAACGTGCTCCCTCCAAGGTCATTTTGCAGCCAACGTTTGACCTCAAGTTTGAGGCAAACATTGGCATGAACGTTGGCCTCCCCTGGTGTAGTAATTGTGCCAACGTTTGACCTCAAGTTTGAGGCAAACGTTGGCGCAAACTTTGGCATCTCGTGGGCATATTTTTGAGCCAGCGTTTGACCTCAAGTTTAAAGAAACGTTGGCGCAAACTTTGGCATCTCCTGGGTTCTTCTTAAGCCAACGTTTGACCTCAAGTTTGAGGCAAACATTGGCACAAACTTGAGCTCTTCCCAGGGTGGTTTTACTGCCTTCATTTCCATTGCTGCCATCCCCTTTCTTCAACCTTCCTCCAAGCCTTTTGGTCACCTGTCATCAATCAACAAATGCATCAAAGCTACGCTAAAATCATGAGACTTCTTATCATCCTTGACATATAGGCAATTATAGCACAAAATCTCATGAAAATGCCTCAATTTACTCATGGTTGATTGAATCCAAATGCACATGGATTTCTACCCAAATGGCTTACTTGTAACTCAAGAAAGTGTAAAAAACCTATTAAAAACAAAGGAAAAAGACTAGTAAAACTAGGCTAAGATGCCTTGGCATCAACGCGCACGCATGAAGAAGTAAAATCACAAACTTGACGTGCACACGTGATGCACGCGTACGCGTGGTGCACGCGTACGCATGGATAGCAGAACGTTGGCCCTCCAACGTTGAGTCAAATGCCAATGACAGCAGATTCATCTGGTTTTTTTGGAAGGCATTTGAGTCAACTTTGGCCCTCAAACGTTGACTCCAACTTGAAGCACCAGAACTTGCCATTCAAACAGATCTCTTCTCAACAGCAAGGGAAACCAATTGGAGCCATTTTAGCCCAATTCCATCAAGGTCAAAAGCCCAATTCAGAGATTGAAGATCAATGGAAGAAAGTGTATAAATAGCTTAGAATTTAAGTTAGAGAGGACTTTTAGCTTCTTTTTCTTTTACTGGACATTTTACTTTTCTATTCATTTTAATTTCCAGCAATGTATCTTTCAATTCCATTTTTCATTTTGAGAGCTATGAACAACTAAACCCTTTTCATTGGGTTAGGGAGCTCTGTGTAATTCAATGGTTCAATATTATTTTTCATTCTTCTTCTTTCTTTTCTCTTGATTTTACTAGAAAGCATTCATTCTTTATTCAATTGGATAGTTGTCTTGGGAAAGAAGCTATTCATAATTGGATCTCTTCGGAACCTTGGAAAAGGAATGAGGAGATCATGCTAGAATTTCTTTCTCATATTGGATTAGATTGGGGTTTGGATGGATATAGTGACATGTAATCCTACCAATATTTTGATCTATGAATTTGTGTGGTATAATTAGTGACCAAACTTCATCTCTTCCCATGAGCACCTAAATCAAGGAATTGGGCAATTGTTCATGCTTAAAGAGATTAGATTGCCAAGGAATTGGGATCTAATCACCTAAGATTTTCAAGGAGATCAATGAATCCATTGATTGAGGAAGAGATGAAAATGAACTTGATCCAGAGAATTATCACATCTCCTGACCCCAATGAGCTTCCCCATCTCTGATCTACCCATTCTTTTATATTCTGCTTCTTTAATTTCATGCTAAACACCCATTCCCATTTAATTTCTTGCAATTTAAGATTCTGTCAGTTAATTTCCCACAATTTAATTTCTGTCATTTAAGTTCTTGCAATTTATGTTTCCCGCCAAATTTACATTCTGCAATTCTCAACCAAATCTGATTTCGCTCAACTAACACAATTCTCCAATTAACATTGATCAATTTACCAATCCCTGTGGGATTCAACCTCACTCTACAGTGAGTTTTACTTGACGACAATCTGGTACACTTGCCGGTAGGAAATTTGTTGAGAGGCAAATTTTCGTGAATCAAGTTTATGGCGTCGTTGCCGGGATTGGTTTTGTATTGACAATTACTAAATTGGAGGATAACTAGATTGAGCACTTTTATTTTCTTTTGATTAATTGAATTTCAATTTCAGTTGTTCATTTTCATTCTCTGCAATTTTTAGTTATTTTTCTTTAATTTTACCTTACTTTTTTACTTTCCAGTAAAACTAACTCACTAACTCATTAACTATTTGATTATTTGCCTCAATTGTTCTAACCACACTCTTTCATTAATTGTGAATTCCTGCTGGTTGCCGCTTGTTGTGCTCATTGTATGACAAGTAGAAGAGAGGTTTCAACCTCTTTTGACAGTGAACCGGAAAGAACCTTCCTGAGATTAAGGAGGGAAGCAAGAGGAAAGAGGGTTGTTGGTGCAGAAGAAGAGGAGAAAGATTTGGATATAACCATGGAGGATGATATAAAAAACCATAATGAAGGAGAGGTGAACCATCATGCCAGAAGAGGTTCAGCCAACCCTGCTGAACAAGAGAGGAGAGTTCTGGGATCATACATTAATCCAAACCCAGGAAACTGTGGTAGCAGCATTCAAAAGCCAACTATCCATGCTAATAATTTTGAATTGAAGCCTCAGCTCATAACTCTTGTGCAAAATAACTGTTCTTTTGGAGGAAGTGCCCAAGAGGATCCTAATAAGCATCTCACTAAATTCTAAAGGATATGTGACATAGTTAAATCTAATGGTGTTCATCTTAACACCTATAGATTGCTACTGTTTCTATTTTCTTTGAGGGACAAAGCATCAAAATGGCTAGAATCATTCCTCAAGGAAAGCTTGACAACCTGGGAAGATGTAATAAATAGATTCTTAACATGATTCTACCCTCTATAAAAAGTAAACAGGCTAAGAACTGAAGTGCAGATATTTAGACAGTAGGATGGTGAGACTTTTTATGAAGCTTGGGAGAGATTCAAAGATTTGACAAGGAAATGCCCCCTGATATGTTTAATGAGTGGGTGCAACTTTATATCTTTTATGAAGGGTTGAATTGTGAATCAAGGAAAGCTGTAGACCACTCATCTAGAGGTTCCCTTAACAAGAAGAAGACTATTGAAGAAGCCATTGATGTTATAGACATAGTGGCTGACAATGAGTATTTTTATGCCTCAAACAGAAGCAACAACAGGGGAGTCTTGGAATTAAACCATATGGATACAATCCTGGCCCAGAATAAGATGATCACCAAGCAACTGACTGAATTAACCAAGCAAATGGAGAAGAATCAGGCTGCAGCTATCCACACTCAATCATCACCTCAAGGAGATTTGGACACATAAGAAGGAGTTAACTGGGAGGAAGCTAATTACCTTGGAAACTTATCTAGGCAAGCTAATGATCCATACTCTAAAACTTATAACTCTGGTTGGAGGAACCACCCAAACTTTGGGTGGGGGAACCAACAAAGCCAAGGCCAAGACCACAGATCCCATAGTCCAAACCAGTATAACAACTCTACTCACCAAAACTATAACCAAAAACCATATCAGACCACACAAAACACTTATGCACAGCCACCATACCAAAGCCACAATAACCACTCTCAACAACCTGATGTGTAGAAAACGATCCGACACAAAATTCACCGGCAAGTGCACCGGGTTGCATCAAGTAATAATAACTCACGGGAGTGAGGTCGATCCCACAGGGATTGAAGGATTGAGCAATTTTAGTGTAGTGGTTGATTTAGTCAAGCAAATCAAGATTTGGTTGAGAGATTTGTGATTTGCAGAATTTAAATTGCACAGAAAGTAAAGGGAATGGGTAAATGGCATGAAATTAAAGAGAACTGAAATTTAAAGTGCTGAATCATAAAGAACAAGAAATTAAATGGCAGAAACTTAGAACGCAAGAAATGTAAATTGCAAAATCTTAAAGTGCAAGAAATGTAAATGGCTTGAATTGTAAAGGGAATTGGGAATTGATTTGCAGAAATTAAACAAGGCAAAGTAAAATTCAACAAACATAAGAGTGGAAGATGAATTGGATTGAATCGGATCTTGAAACAGAAATGTAAATGAGCTTGAAAGCAGTAAACAGAGAATGTAAGATGATAATTCAGATCTCAGGACCCAAGAGACTAGATAACCAACTCTAGATCTCAATGCCTTCCTAGATCCAACAAGAACAATTGCAAAGGAAATGTAAATTGCAGAGAAAGTAGATGAAGAAGCAATTAACAGAAATTTAAATTCAATTGTGCAGTAAAGAAACAGAGAGGTCTCAGGATGAGATTGAAACAGAATTCCTTCAATTCTCCAACCCAAGATCCAAGACAATTATAATTGAAATTGAAAGAAAGAAAACTAAGAGGAAGGGAATTCAATTCTCCTTTCCCGAGACTTAGAAATTAAAATTCACTCCACACCAAAAGCTCTCCGAAAACTCTTTATGAAAACTAAAAAGGAAAAGCTCCCCAAAAACTTAAATCCTATGCTATTTATACACTTTCTTCAAATGGTCTTCAAGCCTTCAATTGGGCCTTTGCTCTTGATGGAATTGGGTTGATAGAGGCCTTGGTTGATTGCTCTTGGAGTTTGGAGAAGAACCGAAGTGAACCGGGTTTGGAATCATGAAAGCTTGAGTAAAAGTTTGAGTAAAAGTTTGAGGCAAACTTTTACTCAAACTTTTCACATCAGCCACCCCATTTTGCTGCTACCAACGTTTGAGCTAAAGTTTGGGGTCAAACTTTTGCTCAAACGTTGGCCTCCCCTTGCACACTCATGGCGCCAACGTTTGCCAAAAAGTTTGAGGCAAACGTTGGCGCAAACTTTTGCTCTCCAGGGTGTGTTGTTCATGGCGCCAACGTTTGCCAAAAAGTTTGAGGCAAACGTTGGCTCAAACTTTTGCTCTCCAGGGTGTTGATTTGTGATGCCAAAAGTTTGCCAAAAAGTTTGAGGCAAACTTTTGCTCAAGCTTTTTGCCCAAAAGTTTGCACAAAAGTTTGAGGCAAACTTTTGGTCAAGCTTTTTGCTCCCTGGTTCGTTTTCACTTCTTTCAAAAGTTTGAGCTAAAGTTTGAGGCAAACTTTTGCTCAAACTTTTTGTTCTCTTTTCCTCCTAGCCATTCCTTCTTGCTTCAACCTTTCTCCAAGCTTTCTTCACCTATCATTAATCAACCAAACACATCAAAGCTATGCTCAAAATCATGAGATATTCATTCTTTCATAATATGTGACAATTGTAGTCTAAAACCTCATGAAATTGCATTAATTCATACATGGTTGATTAAATCAAAGGAGACATGAAAATCTACCCAATTGGCTTGCTTATGGCTTAAGAAAGTGCATAATTCAATTGAAAACAAAAGAAAAAGGCTAGTGAAACTAGGCTAAGATGACTTGTTATCACAACACCAAACTTAAAGCTTGCTTGTCCCCAAGCAAGAAAATTTATTGAGAAGAAAGAATGAAATGGAAGAGGATGTTCATGCTAGCAGAGTATTATTGGTAGTTCATGGGGTTTAATGTGGATATGTAAACACTCACTTCTTATTGACTCTTAAGCCTAGAAAGTCTCCTTCAAGCTTCAAGTAACATACTGCTATGACCTCTCATTATTCCTTTATCCTTGGCTATTATTTTGTTCATAAGCTTTATTTGAGTGTCATGTGTAGCAAGTTCATTTCTTTTTCTTTATACTTGACACATTATTCGCTATAGACACTTGGCTCACATTCCTTCTTAGAACATTGATGCCCAGCACCTCTTTGGGCTACTAAATTCCTTGTAGTTAGGTTGCTCTTGATAGTGGACTTTCAGCTAATGATCCCGAGTTAGTTAACCCAAGTCATCAAGTGTTGATGCACTCCAAAGAGCTTAATAATCCAAGCAGATCCTAATACAAAGACACCACAGGCATAAATTCTAAGGTTCAAGCTATTGGTGTCCAGCTTTGTTTCTTTTTGTTTTTCTTTTGTTTTGCCACTCTTTGGCTATTTCTTTTTCTCCCCTTTTTTCTTTCTTTTTGTTTTTCTGTCTAACCAAGGACTTTTATTTGATTGAGATTCATAGACAGTAGGCCACTTTATACTTAGAAGGAGACATCCTAGTTCTTTTATTCACTAAAGTGAGCTATTATACAATCACACACACACACCACCACTTACTTTTATTGTACTTTTATCTAACAGAGAACTATCTCACTTCACATTCAAACATTTCTTTTATTGAATTAAAGATGCAGGGGACAAAACATGCTTTTGTTCAATGAAAGTAAACACACAAGCACACACATCGACTAGCTTACTTATTCTAAGAGTGATTTTACTTGTATTAGATGAACACTTTAACAAAACACAAGTCAAAACATTTTTCAACAGCAAGAGTTAAGTGTAAATACAACCTATTGGTTTGCAGTTCCTTTGTCCTTCCTTCTGTTGTGCTCTTTTGAGTTATGATGCATAGTGTCTTCAAATGGTGGTGAATTCCCTGCATAATTCTCAAAAGTTGCTTGCTTCTCAAGCCCTTAGATGACCAGTTAGAATGCATGAAATGATTGTGGCTTGTGGATTCAATTTGGTGTGGGAACACCAAACTTAATTTCTTGCCACTTTTCTGGATACAGCAGGTTAACTCTAGGCAAAATCTTGTGTCCTTGCTAAAGGTTATGAAGTTTAAGACTAAAAAAAAGCAGTTAAGTGGTTGAATAATCTGTTTGATTGCTTGGAACTAGCAATGTGCAGGAAGTTAAAATGTGCTTTTGAATGAGGTTTTGGTGGAACACCAAACTTGGAATCCTCCATTCTCCCTTGAATTATTTTTGGTGTGCAACACCAAACTTAGCTCCTTGCAATACATATCAATTATTCAACATTTTTATTGAAAAAGCTATGAAAAGAAAACTACCTCAGGTTGGGTTGCCTCCCAACAAGCGCTCTTTTATTGTCACTAGCTTGACATCTTTCAATTCCTTTCAAGAAGGCTGTAGGTTCTGGACCTCTTTTTCCTTATCCCATTGTCCTCCCAAGTACAGCTTTGCTCTGTGACCATTTGCTGTGAATTGATTCTTTGTTGCTTCATCTAGCAGTTCAATACTCCCGTAAGGAAAAACCTTTGTTACCAAGTATGGGCCAGTCCACTTAGACTTCAGTTTGCCAGGGAAAATCTTAAGCCTTGAATTATACAGGAGCACTTGCTGTCCTGGCTTGAATTCCTTCTTTGTGATCTTCTTGTCATGCCACCTTTTAGCTCTTTCCTTGTATATCTTAGCACTCTCATAAGCTTCTATCCTGAATTCATCTAACTCATTTAGTTGCAACAACCTTTTTTCTCCTGCAGCTTGGGAATCAAGGTTGAGGAGTTTAGTGGCCCAAAAAGCTCTGTGTTCAAGCTCTACAGGGAGGTGGCAGGATTTTCCATACAATAGCTGAAAGGGTGACTTGCCAATAGGAGTTTTGAAAGCTGTCCTATATGCCCATAATGCATCTTCTAGCTTCCTAGCCCAATCTTTTCTTGTGCTTCCTACTGTTTTCTCTAGGATCTTCTTTAATTCCCTATTTGCTAGTTCAGCCTGGCCATTAGTTTAAGGGTGGTAAGGTGTGGCCACTTTATGGATTACTCTATATTTGTGGAGGAGCTTCTCCATCTGTTTGTTGCAAAAGTGACTACCACCATCACTGACAAGACCCTTGGGCACTCCATATCTTGTGAAAATGTGCTTTTTAAGGAATTGGAGGACAATCTGTGCATCACAGGTGGTCGTGGCTATGGCTTCCACCCACTTTGAGACATACTCCACTGCGACTAAGATATATCTGAAAGAATAAGAAGGGGGAAAGGGCCCCATGAAATCAATTCCCCATAGATCAAATAATTCCAGTTCCAAGATGAAGTTTTGAGGCATCTCATTCCTTCTTGTTAATCCTCCTGCTTTCTGGCATTCATTACATTGGTGAACATATTCTCTGGCATCCTTGAAGATAGTTGGCCAGTAGAAGCCGCTCTGCAATATCTTTGCAGCTGTTTTCTCTGGGCCAAAGTGTCCACCATAAGCTGAACCATGGCAGTGCCACAGGATATCCCTCATTTCACTCTCAGGGACATACCTTCTAATTACTCCATCAGAACATCTCTTGAACAGGAAGGGTTCATCCCATAAGAATTTCTTTCCCTCATGGATTAACTTCTTCACTTGTTGCTTAGAAAATTCTTGAGATATCTTCCTTCCCATTTTGTAGTTTGCTATGTCAGCAAACCAAGGTGCGTGCTGGATCTGCAAAAGGTGCTCATCTGGGAAGCTTTCGTTCACGGGCTGAGAGGCTTGTTGAATTGTTTCATGTGGTAACCTCGATAAATGGTCAGCAACCCGGTTTTCAGTGCCCTTCCTGTCTCTTACCTCAATGTCAAACTCTTGTAAGAGCAATATCCACCTGATAAGTCTTGGTTTAGCATCCTGTTTTGACATCAAATACTTAAGTGCAGCATGGTCAGTATAAACTACAACTTTGGATCCTATCAAGTATGATCTAAACTTATCAAATGCATAAACTACAGCTAGCAATTCCTTCTCTGTTGTGGTATAATTTTTTTGGGCTTCATTCAACACTTTACTTGCATAATATATGACATGATGTAAGTTTCCCTTCTTTTGCCCAAGTACAGCACCAATTGCAAGGTCACTTGCATCACACATGAGTTCAAAGGGTAACTCCCAATTTGGAGGTGTGATGATTGGTGCTGTTGTGAGTCTATTTTTTAAAGTTTCAAAGGCTTGCTGGCAGTTTTCATAAAAAACAAAAGGGTTATCAAGCATTAATAGATTACTCAAAGGTTTGGCTATTTTTGAAAAATCCTTGATAAACCTTCTGTAAAATCCGGCATGCCCCAAGAAACTTCTAACAGATTTCACATTAATTGGTGAAGGGAGTTTTTCTATGATCTCAACCTTTGCCTTGTCGACCTCTATCCCTTTTCTTAAAATTTTATGACCAAGAACAATCCCTTCGGGTACCATGAAGTGGCATTTCTCCCAATTCAAAACCAAATTAGTTTCTTGGCACCGTTTCAAGACAAGGGTTAAATGGTTTAGGCAAGCATTGAAATTATCACCAAAAATAGAGAAATCGTCCATGAAGACTGATGACAAGTCATCCTAGCCTATTTTAACTAGTCTTTTTCTTTTGTTTTCATTAGAATTATGCACTTTCTTGAGCTACAAGCAAGCCAATTAGGTAGATTTTCATGTTTCCCTTGATTGAATCAACCATGTATGAATTCATGCTATTTCATGAGGTTTTATACTATAACTGTCACATATTATGAAAGAATGAATATCTCATGATTTTAAGCATAGCTTTGATGTGTTTGGTTGATTAATGATAGGTGAAGAAAGCTTGGAGAAAGGTTGAAGCAAGAAGGAATAGCTAGAAGTAAAGAGAAGACAATGGAATAAGTGAAAGTGAACCAGGAAGCAAAAAGCTGGACCTAAAGTTAGCCTCAAACTTTTGCACAAACTTTCGAGTGAAAAGTTAGCCCCAACGTTAGCCCTTAACTTTTGGGCTAACGTTGGAACTTGAAAATCACTCCCTGGGTACCAAAAGTTTGCGCCAACGTTAGCCCCTAACTTTGAGGCTAACGTTGGCACATGAAAATCACCCCTGGGCACCAAAAGTTTGTGCCAACGTTAGCCCCTAACTTTGAGGCTAACGTTGGCATGAAGAAAACCTCCCTGGGCACCAAAAGTTTGCGCTAACGTTAGCCCCTAACTTGGTGGCTAACGTTGGCACATGAAAATCACAAGGGGAGGAGCAAAAGTTTGCGCCAACGTTAGCCCCTGACTTGGTGGCTAACGTTGGCGCCACAAGTGCACAAGTTAAGGCCAACGTTGGGGCCAAAGTTAGACCCCTAACTTTGGCACCAATGTTGGTATCAGCTGGATATGGGTGCTGATATGAAAAGTTTGGGCAAAAGTTAGCCCCTAACTTTTGCTCAAACTTTTGGTCCAACTTTTGCAAAACTCAAACCCGGTTCAATTGGTTCGTTTTGGTTCCTCTTCAAACTCCAAGAGCAATCAACCAAGGCCTCTTTCAACCCAATTCCACCAAGAGCAAAGGCCCAACTCAAGGCTTGAAGATCATTGGAAGAAAGTGTATAAATAGGATAGAATTCAAGTTCTTCGGGGAGTTTTCCCTTTGAATTTTCATAATAGTTTTCGGAGAGCTTTGGATATTGAGTGATCTTTAATTTCTTAGTCTTGGGGAAGGAGAATTCACTTCTCTTCCTCTTAGTTTTATTGCTTTCAATTTCAATTACAATTGTCTTGGATCTTGGGTTGGAGAATTGAAGAAATTCTGTTTCAATCTCATCCTTGGATCTCTCTGTTTTATTTACTGCT
Source organism: Arachis hypogaea (assembly GCF_003086295.3). NCBI lineage: Eukaryota > Viridiplantae > Streptophyta > Magnoliopsida > Fabales > Fabaceae > Arachis > Arachis hypogaea. Next base: position 105,358,842 of record NC_092048.1, read on the forward strand.
TGATTGAATTTAAATTCTGTTAATTGCTCTTCATCTACTTTCCTTGCAATTTACAATTCCCTTGCAATTGTTCTTGTTGGATCTAGGAAGGCATTGAGATCTAGACTCGGTTTTCTAGTCTCTGGGTCCTGAGATCTGAACTTTCAATTTCTAATTCTCTGTTTACTGTTTTCATGTTCATTTACTTTTCTGCTTCAAGATCCGATTTAACCCAAACCCTCTTCTACTTATCTGCTTGATGCAAATTTACTTTTCCTTGTTTAAATTTCTGCAAATCCAAGTCCCAATCCCCTTTACAATTCAAGTCATTTACATTTCTTGCACTTTAAGATTCCGCAATTTACATTTCTTGCATTCTAAGTTTCTGCCATTTAATTTCTTGTTCTTTAAGATTCAGCAATTTATTTCCTGTTCTCTTTACTTTCAATGCAATTTAATTTCTGCAAATCACAAAACACTCAACCAAATCTTGATTCGCTTGACTAAATTAACCACTAAGCTAAAATTGCTTAATCCTTCAATCCCTGTGGGATCGACCTCACTCCCGTGAGTTTTTATTACTTGATGCAACCCGGTATACTTGCCGGTTAGATTTGTGTGTTTTGGGAGAGATTCGTTTCTCCAACAAAATAACTCATCAAGTTTTTGGCGCCGTTGCCGGGGATTGAATAGATTGACAATGATTAAGTGAGGTGGTGTTCTAGATCAAGCACTTTTTCTTTAATTTTTGATTAACCCATTAACTGTTTGATTTTTTGTTTAAACTAACTAACACTTCAATATAGCAGTAGATTGAAGTATCACTGATTTTGTGCATTTCTCATGCTCTGCTTGTATGTCAGGCATAAGAAGAACCATACCCAATTTTCATGAACAAGACGAAAGAACTCTCAGGAGGTTAAGAAGAGCTGAAAGAGGGAAAAATATTGTTGGAGAAGAGGAATCAGACGAGGTATATCAAGAGATGGAGGAACATTCAACCAATCCACCAGGTGGAGCAGACAACAACAATGACAACCCACCCCAGAGGAGAGTTTTGGCCTCCTACACCTTTGCAAATCCTAGACATTGTGGAAGCAGCATCTTAGCTCCAAATGTCAATGCTAACAATTTTGAACTCAAGCCACAACTCATCACTTTGGTTCAGAACAATTGCTCTTTTGGTGGAGGACCACTTGAAGACCCGCACCAACACTTATCCACTTTCTTGAGGATATGCAACACTGTCAAAACTAATGGTGTGCCTCTTGACAGTTACAAGCTGATGCTATTCCCATTTTCTCTCAGGGACAAGGCCACTCAATGGCTGGAATCTTTTCCAAGGGACAGCATCAACAACTGGGATGATTTGGTAACCAAGTTTCTTGCCAAGTTTTATCCACCTCAGAGGATTATAAGGTTGAAGGCTGAGGTACAAACATTTACACAAATGGAGGCTGAACCCATCTATGAGGCATGGGAGAGGTACAAGGCTCTAATCAGGAAATGTCCCCCTACCATGTTTAATGAGTGGGAGAAGCTGCAGAACTTCTATGAAGGTTTAACACTGAAATCCCAGGAAGCTTTGGATCATTCAGCTGGAGGTTCCTTGCAACTCATGAAAACTGCAGAGGAGGCTCAAGAACTCATTGATATGGTGTCCAACAACCAATATTTCTTTGCTCATCAAAGAGGCCGCCAACCATCACAAAGGAGAGGAGTAATGGAGCTAGAAGGAGTAGATTCAATCTTGGCTCAGAACAAGATAATGCAGCAGCAAATTCAACAACAATTTGAGCAAATGGCCAAGAGGATTGATAGTCTCCAAGTTGCAGCAGTTAACACCAGCCAACCATCAACCACATGGGGACAGAGTGAAGAAACTCAAGAAGAACAACCACAAGAGCAAGTACAGTATATGCACAACCAAGGACCAAATGAAGTTTATGGTGATACATACAATCCATCCTGGAAGAACCACCCAAACCTCAGATGGGGAGATAATCATACCCAAAATTAACAACCATGGCAGAGGAACTCAAACCAAAACAACCCAAGAAACAACCAAAACTACAACCAGCAGCAGACTAACCAAAACCCCTACAGAAAACCTCAAAACAACTACCCCAACCCCAACCAATACCAATCTAATAACCAACCCACCAACCAAAATGCCTACCATCCACCATCCACATCTCATAACCCACCTCAAGTATCACCTGAAGCCCAAAGAATCACTAACTTGGAGGCCGTGATAGACAAAATGTTGAAACACCAGGAAATGGTAACCAAGAATCAGGAAGCCTCCCTGAAAAGCCTAGAGAGACAGATGGGGCATGATGCCAAGGCATCTTAGGCTAGTTTCACTAGCCTTTTTCTTTTATTTTTAGTTGTTTTATGCATTTTCTTGAGCCTTAAGTAATCATTTTGGGCCAAATAGTCATGCTTGTCTTAAATCATTCAACATGAAGATTTTGATGCAAATTCCATGAGTTTTTAGTTATAATACTTAAATGCTATGAATGGAAGATTTCTCATGAAATTTTGCAAGACTTTGATGCAATTGTTTGGATGATTTCAGGGAAGAAGAGGCTAGGCAAGGAAGCAACAAAATCAATAAAGGAAGCTTGAATATCACATGTGGAGTTTAAGTTCCAGTTTAAGCCTAAACTAGAGCTTAAACGCCAAAAATCATGAAGGATAAGAAATGCTGGGATTGAAGTTTAACCTCCAGTTTGACCTCAAACTGGAGGTTAAACGCCAGAATGAAAAGTCTCACCAAAGAAGCATTCCACGTTTAACCTCCAGTTTGACCTCAAACTGGAGGTTAAACGCCAGAATGAGTATGCCACCCAGGGAGGAGTTCCACGTTTAACCTCCAGTTTGACCTCAAACTGGAGGTTAAACGCCAGAACTAGGAAGAGTACCAGGGAGCCATTCCACGTTTAAGCTCCAGTTTGACCTCAAACTGGAGCTTAAACGTGTTCGACACCTCCAGGGCTACCATTCTAAGCTTCCACGTTTAACCTCCAGTTTGACCTCAAACTGGAGGTTAAACGTGTTCGACCTCCAGGGCTGCCCTTCCTTTATCCACGTTTAAGCTTCAGTTTAACCTTAAACTGAAGCTTAAACGTGTTATATGGAACAGCTTGACCATGCCTTCTTCAAACATAAATAACTTGAGCTACAAAACTCCAAATGAGGTGATTCAAAATGCATTGGAAAGAAGACATCTAGAGCTTTCCAAGCATATATGGCATGCATGGTGGATACTAAAAATTGAGGGAGAAAACAGCCCCGTAATGTGCATAGAAGAGCATAGTACCAACATGCAATCAGGCCAGCTGACCTCTTCATCTTCCATGGAGTATAACTCGAGTTGTAGAGATCCAATTGAGGTTCTTCCAGTTGCGTTAGAAAGCTGACATCCATAGCTTTCCAACGAGGTATAATAGTCTATATTTGGCATCAAATTGGCAAGGTTGACAAGAGAACAAAGTGACGACTCAAGAAAGGGGGTGCAACATTTGAGTGTAGTTTAATGGATCATTATCCTTTTTGGATCAATTATGTCACTCAGCCCTTCAAGCAAGCAAGGCCCATCAACAACACCAAATCAAGGCCACAAGAATCATCTAGAATAGTTTATTTTCATTTGATTGTAATTTGCTTTGAATTTCATTTTCATTTTGTAATTTAGGGAGCCTATTTAAAGGCCTTAGTTTCTGCATTTAGAAGGGGGGATGGAAGGGGAATCCAGCCCCTGATGGGGACTTTTACTTTCACTTTTAGCTAGTTTCTTTTTCTTTGTAATTGAATTCAGAGCTATGATTCACTAAACCCCCTTTCATTGGGTTAGGGAGCTCTATTGTAATTCAATGAATCAATAATAGTTTATCTTCTTCTTCAATCTTTTCTCTTGAATTTTGTTAGAAAGCTTCTCGATCTAATTCCATTGAGTAGTTGTCTTGGGAAAGAGACTACTCATACTTGGAATCCTTCGGAGCCTTGGGAAAGGAATGGAGGATTCATGCTAGAGAAGCTTTCTCACAGTGGATTGGATTGGGGTTTGGATGGATATTGTGACATGTAATCCTACCAAATTGTGGTTCATGAAATTGTGTGGTATAATCAGTGATCAAGCATCATCTCTTCTTATGAACATTTAAACCAAGGGATTGGGAATTTGTTTGTTTTTAGAGAGCATTGGTGAGCCAAGGAATTGGGATCCAATCATATAAGATTGCCAAGCAAAATTCAATGAATGCATTGGTTGAGGAAGAGATTTACATGTTTTGATTCGGAGATTTCAATATCTCCTAAACCCAATGAATTCCCCATTTCTGATTTCCACTTTCTCTTTACATTCTGCAATTCAATTCTTGCAATCATCCCCATCCCCTTTTAATTTCAGCAATTTACATTATGCTCTTTAATTCATGCAATTTAAGATTCAGCCATTTAATTTTCTTGTCATTTACTTTTCCCGCCAATTTTACATTCCGCAATTCTCATCTCAAATCTTGATTCCGCTCAACTAGAACACACTTCTAATCCGAATTGCTCACTCAACCAATCCTTGTGGGATTCGACCTCACTCTATTGTGAGTTTTTACTTGACGACGATAACCGGTGCACTTGCCGGAAGGAATTTTGCCGATCGTGCAATTTCCTAAATCGTAGCATAACACGTTTATGCGCATCAAGTTTATGGCGCCGTTGCCGGGGATTGGTTTTCGATTGACAATTCTCCAATTGGAAGTTAACTAGATTGAGCAATTTTTCTTTTCTTTTGTTAATAGTTTTTGTTTCAGTTTATTACTGCTAATTTCTGCAAATTTTAATTTGTTTTCTTTGCTTATTCACTTGTTAGCATACTAACCACCAGCTGTTTGTGATATTGCCTCACTATGGGATTTCCACTATCTTTGGATGAGTATTGTTTGAGACTGAGCACATTGCAAAAAAAAAAGGAGTATCCATCATCTTTTGGTCAATCAAAATTCATGAGAAACTCTCCACCACCACAGAATGATTCATGTTATTATGCTCATGGTGGGTGGGAGTATCAGGAACAGGAAACGGGGTACTTCCCAGAGCCACAAAATGGTCCACGTTTTGGTGAATTTGATCACTACCCAAGTTGTGGCTGGGAAGATCAAAACCAAAGAGATTTCACTTATTCACACCCCATTCATCAAGAGCCATCACCTCTGAATTATCCAACCTCACCTCCTAGTTTTACATATCCAAATTCTTCATCACTTGAGCATTTCTCAGCACAAAATTCCTTCTCAAATTCATACAATTCATTTCACTATCCACAAGACTCATTCCACTACACACAAGAGTCATACCACTACCAACACTCCAACCAAAGACTCTATCAGCCCACACAAAACACATACTCCCAGCCACCATATCACAGCCAAGATAATCAACCTCATCAACCCAATCCGAACCAACAATTTCAAGATCAATTAAACAGGATAGAAGGAATGATTGCAACTATGGGCAGAGATGTGGCCGATTTGAAAAGCTTTAAGGAAGAAGTGATATCCAACTTACAAAATCATGGTGCTGCCATTCAAAAGCTAGAAGCACAAATTGGATATCTATCAAAGCAAATCCCCACCCACAATTCTTCTAGTGATACCATGGCAAACCCAAGGGAGGAATCAGAAGAACAAGAAAGGGAGAAAGTCAATCAAGGGAGATCACACTCCAATGAAACAGAGAGTTGCAAAGAGGAAGGGTTCATTGAACCACAAATTCAGGAAGATTTTGATGAACAGGATACTCCAACTGTCCAACAACAACCAAGTTCTGAGATCAAGGATGTGAAGGCAGTAGAAACAAGCACCAAAATGAGGATTGTGACCGAGAAACAAAGGACCATATCCATGAAGAAGAGAAGGTCGAAGAACAATCCAACTCCTGAGCCAACAAGCAAGTTCACTCAAGCCAATGACAAGGGAAAGCTTGCTAGAAAGAAGCATTCACAACAAGGGGCACTAACTAGCTCCTTTATCCACTTGAAGTCATTCCTCTTAACAAACTGGAGGAAGAGGAAGAAAGTCAGGAACAGCATGTCAAGCTAATGACGTTAAAGAAGCGCTTGTTGGGAGGCAACCCAACCAAAGGTAGTTTTTCTTTTCTAGTTATTTCAATAAAAGAGTTAAGTAGATTTATCTGTATTGCAAGGAGCTAAGTTTGGTGTTGCACACCAAAACAATTCAAGGGTGAATGTGAGATTCTAAGTTTGGTGTTCCACCAAAAACTTCATTAAAAGCACATTTCTACCTCAGCATGACTAGTCACTAGCTCCAACCAATCAGGGAAACTACTTAACCAATAGTTTAATTTCTAGTTCATAGTTTCTTTTTCTAGTTCATAGTTATTTTCTTAATAAAAGCACATGAGGTTTTCTGCATATGATCCAAATTGCTGCATATGGCAAGGAACTAAGTTTGGTGTTCACACACCAATCTAAGTTCAGAGGCCTACAAACATACATGCATGCTAACCAATTCTCAAAGTGCTTGGGGAACAAGCAACTTCTAATAGCTTTGCAGGAAGACAATCAATCTCATGGAAGGAATATACATCATCATCAAAGAGAACACCAAGGCTAGGAAGGATGATGAACAACAAAGAAGATGCTAAAAGGTTGTATTGTCACTTAATTGCTTGTACTTTGAATTGCTGATATTGGAAGTTTGCATGCACCCCTGCTTTAAGTTTGAGTCATTGCAGTTTTTGTTTGTCTGTTTGTTTAATTTCCAAATAAGGATAGTCTAAGTGTCTGGATAAACTTCACTTGCTTAAATGTATGCTTGCCATGCTTGTTCTGTTTCCAAAAATAAAAGAAAAGTTTGAACAAAAGTAACTCAATTCCATTTAGTAAGAAATCAAATAAGATTAAGTGGTGGTATGCATGTTTGATTGAATAGTCAGCTCACTAAGAAATAAAGTTAGAATTATCACTTTTAGTGAAAATTAGAATGCTGTCTGTGGATCTTGATGAATAAATGTCTTTGGCCATGAAAAAGAAAGAAAAAGAAGAAGAAAAAGCCACTGAAAAAGGGCAACCAAAAAGCAAAAAAATTGAGAAAATAAGCTAGGCACCAATGGTTTGAACTTCTGAGACAAATGCCTGTGGTGTTTATGTATTAAGGATATGCTTGGATGAATAGGTTCTGAGGAGTGTTTCAACACTTGGTAACTTGGGTTAACTAACCCGGGATTATCAACCAAAAGTCCATTATCAAGAGCAACCTAAATACAAAACATTTAGTCACACAAAGAGGTGCTGGGCACCAATGTCTCAAGAAGAAATGTGAACTAAAATGCCTGTAGTGGATATGTGTAGTGCACTGATAAGAAAAGAAAATGCCAAAGGCTTGTGCAACACATGACACTGAGCAACAAGGAGCAAATAAGCTCAAAGGAAAAGAAAAACAAAGAAAAGAAACTTGCCAAGGATATGTGAATAACAAGAGGCCATAGCAGTGTTTTAGTGGGAACATAAAAAGTGACATTCTTACCTAAGAAACAATAAAGTGATGCTGCAACAACTTTCTGCATGAACACCCCATTAATCAATGTCAATTACTTACTGATATGGCTAATGAATTTACTTTCTGTTTCATTCTTTCTTCTCAATAATTCAGAACTTGCTTGGGGACAAGCAAGGATTAAGTTTGGTGTTGTGATGCCAAGGCATCTTAGGCTAGTTTCACTAGCCTTTTTCTTTTATTTTTAGTTGTTTTATGCATTTTCTTGAGCCTTAAGTAATCATTTTGGGCCAAATAGTCATGCTTGTCTTAAATCATTCAACATGAAGATTTTGATGCAAATTCCATGAGTTTTTAGTTATAATACTTAAATGCTATGAATGGAAGATTTCTCATGAAATTTTGCAAGACTTTGATGCAATTGTTTGGATGATTTCAGGGAAGAAGAGGCTAGGCAAGGAAGCAACAAAATCAATAAAGGAAGCTTGAATATCACATGTGGAGTTTAAGTTCCAGTTTAAGCCTAAACTAGAGCTTAAACGCCAAAAATCATGAAGGATAAGAAATGCTGGGATTGAAGTTTAACCTCCAGTTTGACCTCAAACTGGAGGTTAAACGCCAGAATGAAAAGTCTCACCAAAGAAGCATTCCACGTTTAACCTCCAGTTTGACCTCAAACTGGAGGTTAAACGCCAGAATGAGTATGCCACCCAGGGAGGAGTTCCACGTTTAACCTCCAGTTTGACCTCAAACTGGAGGTTAAACGCCAGAACCAGGAAGAGTACCAGGGAGCCATTCCACGTTTAAGCTCCAGTTTGACCTCAAACTGGAGCTTAAACGTGTTCGACACCTCCAGGGCTACCATTCTAAGCTTCCACGTTTAACCTCCAGTTTGACCTCAAACTGGAGGTTAAACGTGTTCGACCTCCAGGGCTGCCCTTCCTTTATCCACGTTTAAGCTTCAGTTTAACCTTAAACTGAAGCTTAAACGTGTTATATGGAACAGCTTGACCATGCCTTCTTCAAACATAAATAACTTGAGCTACAAAACTCCAAATGAGGTGATTCAAAATGCATTGGAAAGAAGACATCTAGAGCTTTCCAAGCATATATGGCATGCATGGTGGATACTAAAAATTGAGGGAGAAAACAGCCCCGTAATGTGCATAGAAGAGCATAGTACCAACATGCAATCAGGCCAGCTGACCTCTTCATCTTCCATGGAGTATAACTCGAGTTGTAGAGATCCAATTGAGGTGCTTCCAGTTGCGTTAGAAAGCTGACATCCATAGCTTTCCAACGAGGTATAATAGTCTATATTTGGCATCAAATTGGCAAGGTTGACAAGAGAACAAAGTGACGACTCAAGAAAGGGGGTGCAACATTTGAGTGTAGTTTAATGGATCATTATCCTTTTTGGATCAATTATGTCACTCAGCCCTTCAAGCAAGCAAGGCCCATCAACAACACCAAATCAAGGCCACAAGAATCATCTAGAATAGTTTATTTTCATTTGATTGTAATTTGCTTTGAATTTCATTTTCATTTTGTAATTTAGGGAGCCTATTTAAAGGCCTTAGTTTCTGCATTTAGAAGGGGGGATGGAAGGGGAATCCAGCCCCTGATGGGGACTTTTACTTTCACTTTTAGCTAGTTTCTTTTTCTTTGTAATTGAATTCAGAGCTATGATTCACTAAACCCCCTTTCATTGGGTTAGGGAGCTCTATTGTAATTCAATGAATCAATAATAGTTTATCTTCTTCTTCAATCTTTTCTCTTGAATTTTGTTAGAAAGCTTCTCGATCTAATTCCATTGAGTAGTTGTCTTGGGAAAGAGACTACTCATACTTGGAATCCTTCGGAGCCTTGGGAAAGGAATGGAGGATTCATGCTAGAGAAGCTTTCTCACAGTGGATTGGATTGGGGTTTGGATGGATATTGTGACATGTAATCCTACCAAATTGTGGTTCATGAAATTGTGTGGTATAATCAGTGATCAAGCATCATCTCTTCTTATGAACATTTAAACCAAGGGATTGGGAATTTGTTTGTTTTTAGAGAGCATTGGTGAGCCAAGGAATTGGGATCCAGTCATATAAGATTGCCAAGCAAAATTCAATGAATGCATTGGTTGAGGAAGAGATTTACATGTTTTGATTCGGAGATTTCAATATCTCCTAAACCCAATGAATTCCCCATTTCTGATTTCCACTTTCTCTTTACATTCTGCAATTCAATTCTTGCAATCATCCCCATCCCCTTTTAATTTCAGCAATTTACATTATGCTCTTTAATTCATGCAATTTAAGATTCAGCCATTTAATTTTCTTGTCATTTACTTTTCCCGCCAATTTTACATTCCGCAATTCTCATCTCAAATCTTGATTCCGCTCAACTAGAACCCACTTCTAATCCGAATTGCTCACTCAACCAATCCTTGTGGGATTCGACCTCACTCTATTGTGAGTTTTTACTTGACGACGATAACCGGTGCACTTGCCGGAAGGAATTTTGCCGATCGTGCAATTTCCTAAATCGTAGCATAACACGTTTATGCGCATCAGGGCAACTCTGATGACAAGTCATCCTAGCCTATCTTAGCTAGTCTTTTTCTTTAGTTTTCATTAGAATTATGCACTTTCTTGAGCTACAAGCAAGCCAATTGAGTAGATTTTCATGTTTCCCTTGATTGAACCAACCATATATGAATTCATGCCATTTCATGAGGTTTTGTGCTATATTTGTTGCATATTATGAAAGATTGAATATCTCATGATTTTGAGCATAGCTTTGATTAGTTTGGTTGATCAATGATAGGTGAAGAAAGCTTGGAGAAAGGTTGAAGCAAAGAGGAATGGCTAGGAGTGAAGAGAGGACAATGGAATAAGTGAAATTGAACCGGGATGCATGAAGTTAGCCCCAACGTTAGCCCCCTAATTTGGAGGCTAACGTTGGGCATGAAAATCACTCCCTGGGCTCCCCACGTTTGAGCCAACGTTAGCCCCCTAACTTGGAGGCTAACTTTGGCACATGACATTGAAAGGAAGTGGCCAACGTTGGCTCCAACGTTAGCCCCCTAACTTGGAGGCTAACGTTGGAACTTGAGAAGTTTCTCCCCTGGGCACCAACGTTTGCGCCAACGTTAGCCCCTTAACTTGGAGGCTAACGTTGGCACTTAAATTACAAAGGAGGAAGGCCAACGTTTGCGCCAACGTTAGCCCCCTAACTTGGAGGCTAACGTTGGCGCCACTAGCACTAAGCATTGCCAACGTTAGGGTCAAAGTTAGAGCCCTAACGTTGGCACCAACGTCCAAACCAGAAGGATGTGGCTTGCTGCTATGAAAAGTTGGGGTCAAAGTTAGACCCCTAACTTTGGCCCTAACGTTAAGTCCAGCTTTGGCTAACTTCAAAACCGGTTCAATTGGTTCACTTCGGTTCTTCTTCAATCTTCAAGAGCAATCAACCAAAGCCTCTTTCAACCCAATTCCACCAAGAACAAAGGCCCAACTCAAGGCTTGAAGATCATTTTGGAAAGTGTATAAATAGGATAGAATTCAAGTTATTAAGAGAGTTTTTCCTTTTAGAATTTTCATAATAGTTTTCGGAGAGCTTTTGAACTTGAGTGAACTTTAATTTCTTGTTTTCATTGCTTTCAATTTCATTTTAATTTTGTCTTGGATCTTGGATTGGAGAATTGAAGAAATTCTGTTTCAATCTCAATCTTGGATCTCTCTGTTTCTTTACTGTTAATTGAATTTCATTTTCGGTTCATTGTTCATCATCTCTTTTCTTTGCAATTTACAATTTTCTTGCTATTGTTCTTGTTGGATCTAGGAAGGCATTGAGATCTAGACTTGGTTTTCTAGTCTCTGGGTCCTGAGATCTGAATTTCTCATTTCAATTCCATGTTTATCGCTTTTTCTGTTCATTTACTTTACTGCTTCAAGATCCGGTTCAATCCCAATTCCCTTTCCCTCTTCTGTTTGATGCAATTTAGTTTTTCCTTGTTTAAATTCTGCAAATCCATTCCCCAATTCCCTTTACATTTCAAGCAATTTATATTCCTTGCACTTTAAGATTCCGCAATTTACATTTCTTGCACTTTAAGTTTCTGCCATTTAATTTCTTGTTCTTTAAGTTTCAGCAATTTATTTCTTGTTCTCTTTACTTCAATGCAAATTATATTCTACAAGTCACACAATCATCAACCAAATCTTGATTCGCTTGACTAAATCAACCACTAAACTAAAATTGCTCAATCCTTCAATCCCTGTGGGATCGACCTCACTCCCGTGAGTTTTTATTACTTGATACGACTCGGTACACTTGCCGGTTAGTTTTGTGATGTTTTGTGAGAGATTCGTTTCTCAACAAAATATCTCATCAAGTTTTTGGCGCCGTTGCCGGGGATTGATTAGATTGACAATGATTAAGTGAGGTGGTGGTCTAGATCAAGCACTTTTTCTTTATTTTTGACTAACCCACTAACTGTTTGAATTTTTGCTTAAGCTAACTAAAACTTCATTCTAGCAGTAGATTGAAGTGTAACTGGTTTGTGTGCTCTTATGTTCTGCTTGTATGTCAGGTACAAGAAGAGCCATACCCAATTTTCATGAACAAGACGAAAGAACTCTCAGGAGGTTAAGAAGAGCTGAAAGAGGGAAAAGTATTGTTGGAGAAGAGGAATCAGACGAAGAATTCCACGAGATGGAAGGAGATACATCTAATCCAGAAGGAGGAGTCAATAATCAACCACAACAGAGGAGAGTATTGGCTTCCTATACCTTTGCAAATGCTAGACATTGTGGAAGTAGCATTCTCACCCCTAATGTCAATGCAAATAACTTTGAACTGAAGCCACAACTCATCACATTGGTCCAGAACAATTGCTCATTTGGGGGAGGACCATTGGAGGATCCAAATCAACATCTATCTACCTTCTTAAAGATCTGTGACACTGTCAAATCCAATAGCGTGAATCCTGAAACTTACAAGCTTCTATTGTTCCCATTCTCATTAAGGGATAAGGCTGCACAATGGCTTGAAACTTTTCCCCAAGGAAGTATCACAAGTTGGGATGACTTGGTGACTAAATTTCTAGCCAAATTCTATCCACCCCAAAGAGTCATCAGGCTGAAAACCGAGGTGCAGACATTCACACAATTAGATGCCGAATCCTTGTATGAAGCATGGGAGAGGTACAAAGCCTTAATCAGAAAGTGTCCTCCAGAGATGTTCAATGAATGGGACGTGTTGCAAAATTTCTATGAAGGCCTGACATTAAAATCTCAGGAGGCATTAGATCATTCTGCTGGAGGTTCACTACAACTAATGAAAACTGCTGAAGAGGCTCAGAATCTTGTGGATATGGTGGCCAACAACCAATATTTCTTTGCTCATCAAAGAAGCCGCCAACCATCACAAAGAAGAGGAGTAATGGAACTAGAAGGAGTGGATTCAATCCTAGCTCAAAACAAGATGATGCATCAGCAAATTCAACAACAATTTGAGCAAATGGCCAAGAGGATTGATAGTCTCCAAGTTGCAGCAGTCAACACTAGCCAACCATCAACCACATGGGGACAGAGTGAAGAAACTCAAGAAGAACAACAACAAGAGCAAGTTCAGTATATGCACAACCAAGGACCAAATGAAGTGTATGGTGATACATACAATCCATCCTGGAAGAACCACCCAAACCTCAGATGGGGAGATAACCATAACCAAAACCAACAACCATGGCAGAGGAACTCAAACCAACACAATCCAAGAAACAACCAAAATCACAACCAGCAGCAGACTAACCAAAACCCCTTCAGAAAACCTCAAAACAACTACCCCAACATCAACCAATACCAATCTAATAACCAATCTACCAACCAAAATGCCTACCATCCACCACCCACATCTCATAACCCACCTCAAGTATCACCTGAAGCACAAAGAATCACCCACTTGGAAGCCATGATAGACAAAATGTTGAAACACCAAGAAATGGTAGCCAAGAATCAGGAAGCCTCTATAAAGAGCCTAGAGAGACAGATGGGGCAAATCTCCAAGCAAGTATCTGTTGAGAGATCTTCAAACTCACTGCCCAGTGACACAATTCCAAATCCCAAGGAAGAATGCAAGGCAATACAATTGAGGAGTGGGAGAACATTGATAAGCAACAATGACACTACAAGGAAGCAAGCAGAGAACATCAAAGAACCAACAGAGGATGAGAATCAAACAAAGGCAGATGAGGCTAAGGAGCAAGATGTGATGCCAAACAAAGACACTGAGAAACTCAAAGAGAAGCACTTAAGCAAATGCCTCTATATTCCAAGTTTTTGAAGGATCTTATCAACAAGAAAAGAAGTTGGATTGAAAGGAAAACCATATTACTCACCGAGGAATGCAGTGCGGTGATTCAACGGGGTATTCCACCAAAACTTAAGGATCCAGGAAGCTTTGTAGTCTCATGCACTATTGGTAAGATAATTCTCAACAAGGCTCTCTGTGACCTGGGTGCCAGCATCAATTTAATGCCTCTCTCAATGATGAGAAAACTTGCCATAGAAGAACTTTAACCCACCAGGATGTCACTAGTCATGGCTGACAGATCAATCAAGACACCTAATGGAATTGTGGAGAACCTGTTAGTGAAGATTGGGGAGTTTATTTTCCCAGCAGATTTTGTAATTTTGGACACTGAAGAAGAAGGAAACGACTCAATCATTCTGGGAAGGCCATTTCTACACACAGCAAGGGCCATCATTGATGTAGAAAAAGGAGAAATGACCTTCAGGGTCCATAATGAACAAATGATCATAAATGTGTTCAAATCAATGCAAAACGCTCCTGAGCAAGAGGATTACGTGAGAGTGGATATGATAGACAGTTTGGTGGAAGAAACATTGGAAGAAAATTTTCAAGAGCAAGAAGGAAATAAAGGAGCAAGAGAGGAACAAGTGGCTGAGACCTCTATGGAGCAAGATAAAAGGCAAGATAAGAAAGAAGATGTACGAAGACAAGAACTGAAACCTTTACCCACCCATCTCAAATATGCATTCCTTGGCACATCGGAGAGCTTCCCAGTAATCATTAATTCATCCCTAACAAAGAAGGAAGAAGGAGAACTTCTTGATGTACTCAAGGCTCACAAAGATGCTTTAGGATGGACCATTGATGATCTGAAGGGAATCAGCCCTGCAGTATGTATGCATAAGATCCTCTTGGAAGATAATTCCAAACCAGTGGTTCAACCACAAAGAAGGCTAAATCCTATAATGAAGGAAGTTGTCCAGAAGGAAGTAATGAAGTTGTGGAATGCAGGGATAATCTTCCCAATATCTGACAGCCCATGGGTAAGCCCGGTTCAAGTTGTACCAAAGAAGGGAGGGATGACGGTCATCACTAATGAGAAGAATGAGTTGATCCCTACTAGAACAGTGACTGGGTGGAGAATGTGCATAGACTATAGAAGATTGAATGATGCCACCAGGAAGGATCATTTCCCTCTCCCATTCATTGATCAGATGCTGGAAAGGTTAGCCGGCCATGCCTATTACTGTTTTTTGGACGGATATTCTGGGTATAATCAAATCGTGGTGGACCCCAAGGACCAAGAGAAAACTGCCTTCACATGTCCATTTGGAGTTTTTGCATATAGGAGGATGCCTTTTGGGCTCTGCAACGCCCCTGCCACATTTCAAAGGTGTATGCTCTCCATTTTTTCTGATATGGTCGAAAAATTTTTAGAAGTCTTCATGGATGACTTCTCTGTTTTTGGTGATAATTTCAATGCTTGCCTAAACCATTTAACTCTTGTCTTGAAACGGTGCCAAGAAACTAATTTGGTTTTAAACTGGGAGAAATGCCATTTTATGGTACCCGAAGGAATTGTTCTTGGCCATAAAGTTTCAAGAAAAGGGATAGAGGTTGATAAAGCAAAGGTTGAGATTATAGAAAAACTCCCTCCACCAATTAATGTGAAATCTGTTAGAAGTTTCTTGGGGCATGCCGGATTTTACAGAAGGTTTATCAAGGACTTTTCAAAAATAGCCAAACCTTTAAGTAATCTGTTAATGCTTGATAACCCTTTTGTTTTTGATAAAAACTGTCAGCATGCATTTGAAACTTTAAAAAATAAACTCACAACAGCACCAATCATCACACCTCCAGATTGGGAATTACCTTTTGAACTCATGTGTGATGCAAGTGACATTGCAATTGGTGCTGTACTTGGGCAAAAGAAGGGGAATTTGCATCATGTCATATATTATGCAAGTAAAGTGTTGAATGAGGCCCAAAGAAATTACACTACAACAGAAAAAGAGTTGCTAGCTATAGTCTATGCATTCGATAAGTTTAGATCATATCTGATAGGATCAAAAGTTGTGGTTTACACTGATCATGCTGCACTTAAGTATTTGATGTCAAAGCAGGATGCTAAACCAAGACTCATCAGGTGGATACTGCTCCTACAAGAATTTGACATTGAGATAAGAGATAGGAAGGGCACTGAAAATTAGGTCGCTGATCATCTGTCAAGGCTACCACATGAAACAAATCAAAAAGCATCCCAGCCCATAAATGAAAGCTTCCCAGATGAGCACCTTCTGCAGATCCAGCAAGCACCTTGGTTTGCTGACATAGCAAATTACAAAGTGGGAAGGAAGATACCGCAAGAATTCTCTAAGCAACAAGTGAAGAAGTTGATCAAAGAAGCAAGGAAATTTTCATGGGATGAACCCTTCTTATTCAAGAGATGCTCTGATGGAGTGATCAGGAGGTGTATTCCTGAAAGTGAAGTGAGGGACATCTTGTGGCATTGTCATGGTTCAGCTTATGGTGGACACTTTGGCCCAGAAAAAACAGCTGCAAAAATACTGCAGAGTGGCTTCTATTGGCCAACTATTTTCAAGGATGCCAGAGAATATGTACACCAATGTAATGAATGCCAGAAAGCAGGAGGATTAACAAGAAGGAATGAGATGCCTCAAAATTTTATCCTAGAATTAGAATTGTTCGATCTATAGGGAATTGATTTCATGGGGCCTTTTCCTCCTTCCTATTCTTTTAGATACATCCTGGTAGCAGTGGAATATGTCTCAAAACGGGTAGAAGCCATAGCCACAACCACCTGTGATGCACAAATCGTCCTCCAATTCCTCAAAAAGCACATCTTCACTAGGTTTGGAGTGCCCAAAGGTCTTATTAGTGATGGTGGTAGTCACTTTTGCAACAAACAAATGGAGAAACTCCTTCACAAATATGGAGTAATTCACAAAGTAGCCACACCCTACCATCCTCAGACTAACGGCCAAGCTGAACTTGCAAATAGAGAATTAAAGAAGATCCTAGAGAAAACAGTGGGAATCACAAGAAAAGATTGGGCTAGAAAGCTAGAGGATGCATTGTGGGCGTATAGGACAGCTTTTAAAACTCCTATTGGCAAGTCACCCTTTCAGCTATTATATGGCAAATCCTGCCACCTCCCTGTAGAGCTTGAACACAGAGCTTTTTGGGCCACTAAACTCCTCAACCTTGATCCCCAAGCTGCAGGAGAAAAAAGGCTGTTACAACTAAATGAACTGGATGAATTCAGACTGGAAGCTTATGAAAATGCGAAGATATACAAGGAGAAAGCTAAGAAGTGGCATGACAAGAAGATCACAAAGAAGGAATTCAAGCCAGGACAACAAGTGCTCCTGTATAATTTGAGGCTTAAAATCTTCCCTGGCAAACTGAAGTCTAAGTGGACTGGCCCATACTTGGTGACAAAGATTTTTCCCTATGGGAATATTGAACTGCTAGATGAGGCAACAAAGAATCAATTCACTGTAAATGGTCACAGAGCAAAGTTGTACTTGGGAGGACAATGGGTTAAGGAAAAAGAGGTTCAACACCTACAGCCCTCTTAAAAAGAATTGAAAGGTGTCAAGCTAGTGACAATAAAAGAGCGCTTGTTGGGAGGCAACCCAACCTGAGGTAGTTTTCTTTTCATAGTTAGTCCAATAAAAAGGTTAAATGAGTGGTATGTATTGCAAGGAGCTAAGTTTGGTGTTTCACACCAAAACATATTAAGGGAGAATAAAGGATTCTAAGTTTGGTGTTCCACCAAAATCTTACTTAAAAGCACATTCTCACTTTCTATATAAAGGGTTACTAGCTCCAGGCAATCTGACAAATCATTTAAGCATTGTCTGTTTCTAGTTTTCAGTTTTATTACCTTTAGCAAAGATTTAGGCTTTCACATATGGTTATGCATAAGAAACATGGCAAGAGACTAAGTTTGGTGTTCACACACCAAAGTAAGTTCAAACGCCTACAAGAAAGTCTTGCACACTAACAAATCATCTAAGGGCTTGAGAAACAAGCAACTTCCATTAACACTGCAGAAATTCAATCACTCTTCTGGGAGGACTACTCACCATTAGCTGAGATGAAAGAAGAAGAAGCCACCAAGAGGTTGTATTGTCACTTAACTCCATCAGTATTGAATTGCTCTAAATTGGAAGTGTGAATATGCCCATTTTAACAGAAACTGTTAGTGTAGTATGCATCAATTATGTTTTTGTTTTTTTTAATAAGTAGGCTGGTTTTTATGTTGGCTTGTGTGTTCATTTTCACTTAACAAGAAGTATGTATTGTCCCCTGCATCTTTAAATTCAATAAAGGAACAGTTTGAATGTGAAGTGAAATGGTCTCTGTTAGATAGAAGTGGAATAAAAGTAAGTGGTGGTATGTGTGTGATTGTATAATAGCTCACTTTTAGTGAATAAAGAGCTAGGATATCTCCTTCTAAGTAAAGAGTGGCCTACTGTCTAGGAATCTCAATTGAATTAAATTCCTTGGTTAGAAAGAAAAACAAAAAGAAGGAAAGAACAAAGAGAGCCAAAAAGTGGCAAAACAAAAGAAAAACAAAAAGAAACAAAGCTGGACACCAATAGCTTGAACCTTAAAATACATGCCTGTGATGTCTTTGTACTAGGATCTGCTTGGATTATTAAGCTCTTTGGAGTGCATCAACACTTGGTGACTTGGGTTAACTAACCCGGGATCATCAGCTGAAAGTCCACTATCAAGAGCAACCTAACTACAAGGCATTTAGTAGCCCAAAGAGGTGCTGGGCATCAATGTTTTAAGAAGGAATGTGAGCCAAGTGTCTATGGTGAATAATGTGTCAAGTATAAAGAAAAGAAAATGAACTTGCTACACATGACACTCAAATAAAGCTTTTGAATAAAGTAATAGCCAAGGATAAAGGAATAATGAGAGGTTATAGCAGTATGGCACTTGAAGCTTGAAGGAGACTTTCTAGGCCTAGGAGTCAATAAGAAGTGAGTATTTGCATATCCACGTAAAACCCCATGAACTATCAATAACACTCTGCTAGCATGAACTTCCTCTTCCATTTCATTCTTTCTTCTTAATAATTCATTTCTTGCTTGGGGACAAGCAAGCTTTAAGTTTGGTGTTGTGATGACAAGTCATCCTAGCCTATCTTAGCTAGTCTTTTTCTTTAGTTTTCATTAGAATTATGCACTTTCTTGAGCTACAAGCAAGCCAATTGAGTAGATTTTCATGTTTCCCTTGATTGAACCAACCATATATGAATTCATGCCATTTCATGAGGTTTTGTGCTATATTTGTTGCATATTATGAAAGATTGAATATCTCATGATTTTGAGCATAGCTTTGATTAGTTTGGTTGATCAATGATAGGTGAAGAAAGCTTGGAGAAAGGTTGAAGCAAAGAGGAATGGCTAGGAGTGAAGAGAGGACAATGGAATAAGTGAAATTGAACTGGGATGCATGAAGTTAGCCCCAACGTTAGCCCCCTAACTTGGAGGCTAACGTTGGGCATGAAAATCACTCCCTGGGCTCCCCACGTTTGAGCCAACGTTAGCCCCCTAACTTGGAGGCTAACGTTGGCACATGACATTGAAAGGAAGTGGCCAACGTTGGCTCCAACGTTAGCCCCCTAACTTGGAGGCTAACGTTGGAACTTGAGAAGTTTCTCCCCTGGGCACCAACGTTTGCGCCAACGTTAGCCCCCTAACTTGGAGGCTAACGTTGGCACTTAAATTACAAAGGAGGAAGGCCAACGTTTGCGCCAACGTTAGCCCCCTAACTTGGAGGCTAACGTTGGCGCCACTAGCACTAAGCATTGCCAACGTTAGGGTCAAAGTTAGACCCCTAACGTTGGCACCAACGTCCAAACCAGAAGGATGTGGCTTGCTGCTATGAAAAGTTGGGGTCAAAGTTAGACCCCTAACTTTGGCCCTAACGTTAAGTCCAGCTTTGGCTAACTTCAAAACCGGTTCAATTGGTTCACTTCGGTTCTTCTTCAATCTTCAAGAGCAATCAACCAAGGCCTCTTTCAACCCAATTCCACCAAGAACAAAGGCCCAACTCAAGGCTTGAAGATCATTTTGGAAAGTGTATAAATAGGATAGAATTCAAGTTATTAAGAGAGTTTTTCCTTTTAGAATTTTCATAATAGTTTTCGGAGAGCTTTTGAACTTGAGTGAACTTTAATTTCTTGTTTTCATTGCTTTCAATTTCATTTTACTTTTGTCTTGGATCTTGGATTGGAGAATTGAAGAAATTCTGTTTCAATCTCAATCTTGGATCTCTCTGTTTCTTTACTGTTAATTGAATTTCATTTTCGGTTCATTGTTCATCATCTCTTTTCTTTGCAATTTACAATTTCCTTGCTATTGTTCTTGTTGGATCTAGGAAGGCATTGAGATCTAGACTTGGTTTTCTAGTCTCTGGGTCCTGAGATCTGAATTTCTCATTTCAATTCCATGTTTATCGCTTTTTCTGTTCATTTACTTTACTGCTTCAAGATCCGGTTCAATCCCAATTCCCTTTCCCTCTTCTGTTTGATGCAATTTAGTTTTTCCTTGTTTAAATTCTGCAAATCCATTCCCCAATTCCCTTTACATTTCAAGCAATTTATATTCCTTGCACTTTAAGATTCCGCAATTTACATTTCTTGCACTTTAAGTTTCTGCCATTTAATTTCTTGTTCTTTAAGTTTCAGCAATTTATTTCTTGTTCTCTTTACTTCAATGCAAATTATATTCTGCAAGTCACACAATCATCAACCAAATCTTGATTCGCTTGACTAAATCAACCACTAAACTAAAATTGCTCAATCCTTCAATCCCTGTGGGATCGACCTCACTCCCGTGAGTTTTTATTACTTGATACGACCCGGTACACTTGCCGGTTAGTTTTGTGATGTTTTGTGAGAGATTCGTTTCTCAACAAAATATCTCATCAAACTCTCCAAGCATGTATCTGTTGAGAGACCTTCAAACTCACTGCCCAGTGACACAATCCCAAATCCCAAGGAGGAATGCAAGGCAATACAATTAAGGAGTGGGAGAACATTGATAAGCAACAATGACACTACAAAGAAGCAAGTAGAGAACATCAAAGAACCAACAGAGGATGAGAATCAAACAAAGGCAGATGAAGCTAAGGAGCAAGTTGTGATGCCAAACAAAAGCACTGAGAAACTTAAAGAGAAGGACAACCAGCCACATAGCTCAAAGGAAGTAGCTCAAGGACAGCAGCAAATAGGAAAGAGCATCACACCTCCACTGCCTTATCCCCAGAGGTTCAACAAAGAGGTTAAAGACCAGCATTTTCACAAGTTCCTTGAGACCTTCAAGAAGCTGGAAATTAATATCCCCTTGGCTGAAGCACTTGAGCAAATGCCCCTATATTCCAAGTTTCTGAAGGATCTTATCAACAAGAAGAGAAGTTGGCATGAGAAAGAAACCATGGTGATTACTGAGGAATGCAGGGCATTGATTCAAAAGGGGATTCCTCCCAAGCTTGAGGACCCAGGGAGCTTTCTGTTGCCTTGCACCATTGGGGAAGTGACCATCACTAAAGCAATGTGTGATCTCGGAGCAAGTATTAACTTAATTCCATCTTCCCTGGTGAAAAAGCTGCATATAGAAGAGGTCAAACCAGTACAAATGTCTCTGGAGCTGGTAGATAAGTCAATGGTATACCCCAGGGGTGTAATTGAAAATCTTTTGGTCAAGGTGGATAGCTTTATATATCCTGCTGATTTTGTGGTTCTAGAATCAAACGAGGATGATGGTGACTCTGTTATACTGGGAAGGCCATTCTTGGCCACTGCTAGAGCTATCATAGACGTAGAGGAAGGGGAATTAACTCTCAGGATGCATGACCAGAGTGTCACTCTGAAGGTATTACCAAAGGCACAATTTAGCAAGGAGAAGAAAGACTATATGAAAAATGACCAGGAAAGTCACAGCAACATCCCAATGCTAAGGATTGTGCAGACTGATGAAAAAGCCCAAGAGGATATTAGAGTATTGGCCACTGAAAAGAGAGGTCCCCAAGGAAAACCTACGGCCAGAAAAGAAAGAACAACAAAAGGAAAGATGAAATGCAGAAACAAAGCAAAAAGGGGTTGGAAGAACAGAAAGATTCCAACAGAGGGGCTTTCCAAAGGTGACAAAGTGCAACTAATATATCAACAGGTGGGGGCAAATCAACAAACCGAGGACTACTACACTGTCAGCAGCATACTCTCATTAGAGCATGCTGAAATTGAACACCAGAAAACAAAGAAGAGGATCACGGTCAGAGGAGACAAATTGAGGCCCTACAAGCACCAACCACCATAAAAGAAAGCTCTCTTTGTCAAGATAATGACAATAAAAGAGCGCTCCATGGGAGGCAACCCATGCTTTAAGATTCATGTCATTTTAAATTCAATAAGTTATGATCAATTGAGCATGAATTCTTTTCTCTTTTCATGAACATATCCATTAACTGCATGCACTATTTTGAAACATATGCTAAGTTTGGTGTGCCTTCAAGCACACTAAACCAATGTTACAAATAATTCCATTTTGCATGTTTGGAGTATCTTGACAAAGCACATGGCCAAACACTAAGTTTGGTGTCCACATAGCTTCATGAAAAGTAGAAACTCATGCATCAATAATCATACAATTGTTGTTTTCCAAAATCTTATAAATGGAAAATTTTTTTTCGGTAATGAAGGCATTAATTGTGATGTACCCTTTGACAAGAAACAAGTTTGGTGTTCATCAAACTTTGATGCACCGATTTAGGGATACAATTAATCCTTCATGAAAAAAAAAAGAGAAAAAGAAAGTAGATGAAAAAGAAAAAGAAAGTATGATGAAAACAATTCTTATGAACATTTACTAATTGGAGGAAGATACTCATTTTCTTTATATATGACCAAACATTAAGTTTGGTGTCCTCCAAAGAGAGTGTCACGGTTCAAATGATATAAGAATTGATGGTTCACATGGTATTAATAAAAAGAACACTCTTGCTACGGTTGGATAAAGCTAATGTATGTTGTCTTGTTGTGGTGACTAGGAGGTCAAAGAATCTTCAAAGAAAAAGACAAGACAAAGGAAAGCATAGCATGAGGACAAAATCCCATCACATGCCTCGAAAAAGAAATCTGCCACTCCTTGAGAATGATCACGGCAAAGGCAAGGGAAGGAGTAAACTTTGTCTTCATTCATCCTTACATGCATATCTTTGATCTCCATAAGTCTAAATGCATCCCAGCCCTTCATTGCTCATTTAAAAGCATACCACCTTCAAGCCATGCACATGACCGAATCACTCCAACCTTGGAAACTTCACTCCCTTCATCACTCCTCAACATAACAAGCTCTGTGCAACATTTCTCTTACTTTAAACTCCAACCATTTAAACTTCCCTTCATCATTTCTTGTCATAGCAAGTTCGGTCTCAATTTCTTTTTGCTCCAAACACACATCAAACTCTCCAACATTCTTCACACTCCTTCTAACCTCACAAGACTCAACCAACCAAGTGATCATGGCCTCCTCCTCAAGAACCAAACGAAGAAAAGGGAAAGATCCCATGGTGGAGGAAGACACACATGAATATGACCAACGGAGATTCAAGTCTTGGTTCCATCAAATGCAAATTCAATGGATGAACGAGAAAAGAATCTATCCTGAAATTCTGCTCTTGTTGCCGGATGATGGATGTCAAGAAATGAAGGACAAAATTCGGAAGAGGAGGTGGGAGGAACTTGCATCACCAGCCACCCGAATCAATGCCAATATCATAAGAGAGTTCTATGCAAATATCCCAAGGCTTGACATGCGTGAGCCCCCAACGTACAAGAGCTATGTGCGGGGGGTGGAAGTAGACTTTAGCCCGGATGCAATCAAGAAAGTCTTGAAACTAAAGTCAGTCCGCTTTAGTGAACCGGGATACCAACAAAGATTGAATGAGGATCAGGATTATGATGAGATTGCGAGAGACATTTGTATGGAGAACTCAGAGTGGGAAGGAGATGACAAGAACAGATATAAGTACCTGAAGAGATGTAACCTCACCCCGGAAGCAAAAGGATGGTATGAGTTGATGAAAAGATCAATTCTGGGCACAGTGAACACCTCAGAAGTTAACAGGGAGAGAGCCGTGATGTTACATTGCATCATTGTGGGAGGAGAGATAAGAGTTCATGAAATCCTTGCAAAAGACATTCAAAAGCTGGCTGAGAAGAATTCGGCCGGATCTTGGTTGTACTATCCGAGTACCATTTGGAGGTTGTGTGCAAAGGCTAAAGTTCCAATGGAAGAGGAAAATCCAATGTGGTTAAGCCAAGGCATGCCCATAACCATTGAACGAATGACGATGCCCCTTGAAGCACATCAAGGCCGAAGACCACATGGAAGAAGGGAAAGAGAAGAACCAATGGAAGAAGATGAGCCACACATAGAAGAAGAGCCACAAGAGGAGGAGGAACAGCCACACTTTTTCCCACATGGCAATATGGATATGACTCAAATGCAAGAAGCAATAGGAAGATTGTCACAACAGTACATGAGAATTCAAGAAAGGCAAGAAGAATACCATTCACTGTACATGAAAAACCAACAAGCACAAGAAGAAAGGGAGCTAAGAATAATGAACAAACAAAGTGAATTCGAGTCAAGATTCCTTGTGATGCAAGAAGAACATGCTTTTCAATCTCATGAATCTTTTGGGAAGTTGGAACAAATGCAAGCTGAAAATTTGAGGGCTCTCAAAGAGTTCGCAACACTCTAAGATGCAAGGTATGAAGTACAAGCCGATTACAACATCAATAGCCAAATCAAACTAAACTATATTGGAGAACATTTGCACAACATGGATCCGGCTTTCCCAACTTTTGATAAATTCTTCAAAAAGAGAAGTGAGGTAGAAGTAAGCAATGCCAAGAGGCTTGAAGATAGAGTGAAGGAGGCTATGAATAAGGCTGGCTTTTGGCGAGGTCAACAGGCAACAAACACGGATGGTGGGAACACTAGCAGCCAAGTGTATGAAAGGAGAAAGAAAAAGCATGACAAATGAAAGGTGGACTTGCTCCTTGTTCATCACTACAAAGAAAAAAAAAAGCATGCATTCTATCTGTTCTAAGTTGTCTTTGCATCTTTAAGTAGTTCTTTTTAATTAAAAGTCTTTGCATTATGTTTGTTTCTTTTAAAATAAGTAGGCTAGTTTATGTGTGTGCTTGTGTGTTTACTTTCACTTGACAAGAAGCATGTTTTGTCCCCTGCATCTTTAAGTTCAATAAAAGAAATGTTTGAATGTGAAGCAAGATAGTCTCTGTTAGATAGAAGTAGAATAAAAGTAAATGGTGGTATGTGTGTGGTTATATAATAGCTCACTTTTAGTGAATAAAGAGCTAGGATATCTCATTCTAAGTAAAGAGTGGCCTACTGTCTATGAATCTCAATTAAATAAAAAAATTCCTTGGTTAGAAAGAAAAACAAAAAGAAAGAAAGAAAAGAGATAGCCAAAAAGTGGCAGAACAAAAGGAAACAAAAAGAAACAAAGCTGGACACCAATAGCTTGAACTTTAAAATATATGCCTGTGGTGTCTTTGTACTAGGATCTGCTTGGATTAGTAAGCTCTTAGGAGTGCATCAACACTCGGTGACTTGGGTTAACTAATCCGGGATCATCAGCTGAAAGTCCACTATCAAGAGCAACCTAACTACAAGGCATTTAGTAACCCAAAGAGGTGCTGGGCATCAATGTTTTAAGAAGGAATGTGAGCCATGTGTCTATGGTGAATAATGTGTCAAGTATAAAGAAAAGGGAAATGAACTTGCTACACATGACACTCAAATAGAGCTTATAAACAAAGTAATAGCCAAGGATAAAGGAATAATGAGAGGTCATAGCAGCATGTTACTTGAAGCTTGAAGGAGACTTTCTAGGCCTAGGAGTCAATAAGAAGTGAGTATTTACATATCCACACAAAATCCCATGAACTATCAATAATACTCTGCTAGCATGAACATCCTCTTCCATCTCATTCTTTCTTCTCAATAAATCTTTTCTTGCTTGGGGACAAGCAAGCTTTAAGTTTGGTGTTGTGATGACAAGTCATCCTAGCCTATTTTAACTAGTCTTTTTCTTTTGTTTTCATTAGAATTATGCACTTTCTTGAGCTACAAGCAAGCCAATTAGGTAGATTTTCATGTTTCCCTTGATTGAATCAACCATGTATGAATTCATGCTATTTCATGAGGTTTTATACTATAACTGTCACATATTATGAAAGAATGAATATCTCAAGATTTTAAGCATAGCTTTGATGTGTTTGGTTGATTAATGATAGGTGAAGAAAGCTTGGAGAAAGGTTGAAGCAAGAAGGAATAGCTAGGAGTAAAGAGAAGACAATGGAATAAGTGAAATTGAACCAGGAAGCAAAAAGCTGGACCTAAAGTTAGCCTCAAACTTTTGCACAAACTTTTGAGTGAAAACTTTTGCACAAACTTCTTCGGAGAGCTTTCTTTTGGAATTTTCATAATAGTTTTCGGAGAGCTTTTGATATTGAGTGAACTTTAATTTATTTGTCTTGGGGAAGGAGAATTCACTTCTCTTTCTCTCAGTTTTATTGCTTTCAATTTAAATTACAATTGTCTTGAATCTTGGATTGGAGAATTGAAGAAATTTTGTTTCAATCTCAATCTTGGATCTCTCTGTTTCTTTACTGTTAATTGAATTTCATTTCCGGTTAATTGCTCTTCATCTATTCTCTTTGCAATTTACAATTCCCTTGCAATTGTTCTTATTGGATCTAGGAAGGCATTGAGATCTAGACTTAGTTTTCTAGTCTCTGGGTCCTGAGATCCAAATCTCCAATTTACATTCTGTTCTTGCTTTCCATGTTCATTTGCTTTTCTGCTATAAGATCCGATCCAATCCCAATTCCCTTTTACTCTTCTGTTAGATGCAATTTAACTTTTCCTTGTTTAATTTCTGCAAATCCACGTCCCAATCCCCTTTACATTTCAAGCAATTTACATTCCTTGCACATTAAGATTCCGCAATTTACATTTCTTGCACTCTAAGTTTCTGCCATTTAATTTCTTGTTCTTTACGTTTCAGCAATTTATTTCTTGTTCTCTTTACTTCAATGCAATTTAATTTTTGCAAGTCACAAAACACTCAACCAATTCTTGATTCGCTTGACTAAATTAACCACTAAGCTAAAATTGCTCAATCCTTCAATCCCTGTGGGATCGACCTCACTCCCGTGAGTTTTTATTACTTGATACGACCCAGTACACTTGCCGGTTAGATTTGTGTATTTTGGGAGAAATTTATTTTTCACCAAAATACTCATCAAGTTTTTGGCGCCGTTGCCGGGGATTGATTAGATTGACAATGATTAAGTGAGGTGGTGATCTAGATCAAGCACTTTTTCTTTAATTTTGATTAACCCACTAACTATTTGATTTTTGCTTAAACTAACTAACACTTCAATCTGGCAGTAAATTGAAGTGTCACTGGTTTTGTGCATTTCTCATGCTCTGCTTGTATGTCAGGTACAAGAAGAACCATACCCAATTTTCATGAACAAGACGAAAGAACTCTCAGGAGGTTAAGAAGAGCTGAAAGAGGGAAAAATATTGTTGGAGAAGAGGAATCAGACGAAGAATTCCAAGAGATGGAGGAACATCTAACCAATCCACCAGGTGGAGAAGACAACAACAATGGCAACCCACCCCAGAGGAGAGTTTTGGCTTCCTATACGTTTGCAAATCCTAGACATTGTCGGAGTAGCATCTTGGCTCCAAATGTCAATGCTAACAATTTTGAACTCAAGCCACAACTCATCACTTTGGTTCAGAACAACTGCTCTTTTGGTGGAGGACCACTTGAGGACCCACACCAACATTTGTCCACTTTCTTGAGGATATGCAACACTGTCAAAACTAATGGAGTGCCCCCTGACAGTTACAAACTGATGCTATTCCCATTTTCTCTCAGGGACAAGGCCACTCAATGGTTGGAATCATTTCCAAGGGACAGCATTAACAACTGGGATGATTTGGTGACCAAATTCCTTGCAAAATTTTATCCACCTCAGAGGATTATAAGGTTAAAAGCTGAGGTACAAACATTTACACAAATGGAGGCCGAACACATCTATGAGGCATGGGAGAGGTACAAGGCTCTTATAAGGAAATGTCCCCCTGCCATGTTTAATGAGTGGGAGAAGCTTCAAAACTTCTATGAAGGCTTAACACTGAAATCCCAGGAAGCTTTGGATCATTCAGCTGGAGGTTCCTTGCAACTCATGAAAACTGCAGAAGAGGCTCAAGAACTCATTGATATGGTGTCCAACAACCAATATTTCTTTGCTCATCAAAGAGGCCGCCAACCATCACAAAGGAGAGGAGTAATGGAGCTAGAAGGAGTAGATTCAATCCTGGCTCAAAACAAATTAATGCAGCAGCAAATTCAACAATAATTTGAGCAAATGACCAAGAGGATTGATAGCCTCCAAGTTGCAGCAGTTAACACCAGCCAACCATCAACCACATGGGGACAGAGTGAAGAAACTCAAGAAGAACAACAACAAGAGCAAGTACAGTATATGCACAACCAAGGACCAAATGAAGTGTATGGTGATACATACAATCCATCCTGGAAAAACCACCCAAACCTCAGATGGGGAGATAACCATACCCAAAACCAACAACCATGGCAGAGGAACTCAAACCAACACAACCCAAGAAGCAACCAAAATCACAACCAGCAGCAGACTAACCAAAACCCCTACAGAAAACCTCAAAACAACTACACCAACCTCAACCAATACCAAGCTAATAACCAACCCACCAACCAAAATGCCTACCATCCACCACCCACATCCTATAACCCACCTCAAGTATCACCTGAAGCCCAAAGAATCACTCACTTGGAGGCCATGATAGACAAAATGTTGAAACACCAGGAAATGGTAACCAAGAACCAGGAAGCCTCCTTGAAGAGCCTAGAGAGGCAGATGGGGCAACTCTCCAAGCAAGTATCTATTGAGAGACCTTCAAACTCACTGCCCAGTGATACAATTCCAAATCCCAAGGAGGAATGCAAGGTAATACAATTAAGGAGTGGGAGAACATTGATAAGCAACAATGACACTACAAGGAAGCAAGCAGAGAACATCAAAGAACCAACGGAGGATGAGAAGCAAACAAAGGCAGATGAGGCTAAGGAGCAAGTTGTGATGCCAAACAAAGGCACTGAGAAACTCAAAGAGAAGGACAACCAGCCACATAGCTCAAAGGAAGTAGCTCAGGGACAGCAACAAATAGGAAAAAGCATCACACCTCCACTGCCATATCCCCAGAGGTTCAACAAAGAGGTTAAAGACCAGCATTTTCACAAATTCCTTGAGATTTTTAAGAAGCTGGAAATCAATATTCCCTTGGCTGAAGCACTTGAGCAAATGCCTCTATATTCCAAATTTCTGAAGGATCTTATCAACAAAAAAAGAAGTTGGCTTGAAAGGGAAACCATATTACTCACCGAGGAATACAGTGCTGTGATTCAACGGGGTATTCCACCAAAACTTAAGGATCCGGGAAGCTTTGTAGTCTCATGCACTATTGGCAAGATAATTCTCAACAAGGCTCTCTGTGACCTGGGTGCCAGCATCAATTTAATGCCTCTCTCAATGATGAGAAAACTTGCCATAGAAGAACTTAAACCCACCAGGATGTCACTAGTCATGGCTGACAGATCAATCAAGACACCCAATGGAATTGTGGAGAATCTGTTGGTGAAGGTTGGGGAGTTTATTTTCCCAGCAGACTTTGTAATTTTGGACACTGAAGAAGAAGGAAACGACTCAATCATTCTGGGAAGGCCATTTCTACACACAGCAAGGGCCATCATTGATGTAGAAAAAGGGGAAATGACCTTCAGGGTCCATAATGAACAAATGATCATAAATGTGTTCAAATCAATGCAAAACGCTCCTGAGCAAGAGGATTACGTAAGAGTGGATATGATAGACAGTTTGGTGGAAGAAACATTGGAAGAAAATTTTCAAGAGCAAGAAGGAAATCAAGGGGCAACAGAGGAACAAGTGGCTGAGACCTCCACTGAGCAAGATGAAAGACAAGATAAGAAGGATGTACGAAAACAAGAACTGAAACCTTTACCCACCCATCTCAAATATACATTCCTTGGCACATCGGAGAGCTTCCCAGTAATCATTAATTCATCCCTGACAAAGAAGGAAGAAGGAGAACTTCTTGACGTACTCAAAGCTCATAAAGATGCTTTAGGATGGACCATTGATGACCTGAAGGGAATCAGCCCTGCAGTATGTATGCATAAGATCCTCTTGGAAGATAATTCCAAACCAGTGGTTCAACCGCAAAGAAGGCTAAATCCTACAATGAAGGAAGTTGTCCAGAAGGAAGTAATGAAGTTGTGGAATGCAGGGATAATCTTCCCAATATCTGACAGCCCATGGGTAAGCCCGGTTCAAGTTGTACCAAAGAAGGGAGGAATGACGGTCATCACTAATGAGAAGAATGAGTTGATCCCTACTAGAACAGTGACTGGGTGGAGGATGTGCATAGACTATAGAAGATTGAATGATGCCACCAGGAAGGATCATTTCCCTCTCCCATTCATTAATCAGATGCTGGAAAGGTTAGCCGGCCATGCCTATTACTGCTTTTTGGACGGATATTCTGGGTATAATCAAATCGTGGTGGACCCCAAGGACCAAGAGAAAACTGCCTTTACATGCCCATTTGGAGTTTTTGCATATCGGAGGATGCCTTTTGGGCTCTGCAACGCCCCTGCCACATTTCAAAGGTGTATGCTCTCCATTTTCTCTGATATGGTCGAAAAATTTTTAGAAGTCTTCATGGATGACTTCTCTGTTTTTGGTGATAATTTCAATGCTTGCCTAAACCATTTAACTCTTGTCTTGAAACGGTGCCAAGAAACTAATTTGGTTTTAAACTGGGAGAAATGCCATTTTATGGTACCCGAAGGAATTGTTCTTGGCCATAAAGTTTCAAGAAAAGGGATAGAGGTTGATAAAGCAAAGGTTGAGATTATAGAAAAACTCCCTCCACCAATTAATGTGAAATCTGTTAGAAGTTTCTTGGGGCATGCCGGATTTTACAGAAGGTTTATCAAGGACTTTTCAAAAATAGCCAAACCTTTAAGTAATCTGTTAATGCTTGATAACCCTTTTGTTTTTGATGAAAACTGCCAGCATGCCTTTGAAACTTTAAAAAATAGACTCACAACAGCACCAATCATCACACCTCCAGATTGGGAATTACCTTTTGAACTCATGTGTGATGCAAGTGACATTGCAATTGGTGCTGTACTTGGGCAAAAGAAGGGAAATTTGCATCATGTCATATATTATGCAAGTAAAGTGTTGAATGAGGCCCAAAGAAATTACACCACAATAGAAAAAGAGTTGCTAGCTGTAGTCTATGAATTTGATAAGTTTAGATCATATCTGATAGGATCCAAAGTTGTGGTTTACACTGATCATGTTGCACTTAAGTATTTGATGTCAAAGCAGGATGCTAAACCAAGACTCATCAGGTGGATACTGCTCCTACAAGAATTTGACATTGAGATAAGAGATAGGAAGGGCACTGAAAATCAGGTCGCTGATCATCTGTCAAGGCTACCACATGAAACAAGTCAAAAAGCATCCCAGCCCATAAATGAAAGCTTCCCAGATGAGCACCTTCTGCAGATCCAGCAAGCACCTTGGTTTGCTGACATAGCAAATTACAAAGTGGGAAGGAAGATACCGCAAGAGTTCTCTAAGCAACAAGTGAAGAAGTTGATCAACGAAGCAAAGAAATTTTCATGGGATGAACCCTTCTTATTCAAGAGATGCTCTGATGGAGTGATCAGAAGGTGTATTCCTGAAAGTGAAGTGAGGGACATCTTGTGGCATTGTCATGGTTCAGCTTATGGTGGACACTTTGGCCCAGAAAAAACAGCCGCAAAAATACTGCAGGGTGGCTTCTATTGGCCAACTATCTTCAAGGATGCCAGAGAATATGTACACCAATGTAATGAATGCCAGAAAGCAGGAGGATTAACAAGAAGGAATGAGATGCCTCAAAACTTTATCTTAGAATTAGAATTGTTCGATCTATGGGGAATTGATTTCATGGGGCCTTTTCCTCCTTCCTATTCTTTTAGATACATCCTGGTAGCAGTGGAGTATGTCTCAAAGTAGGTGGAAGCCATAGCCACAACCACCTGTGATGCACAGATCGTCCTCCAATTCCTTAAAAAGCACATCTTTACTAGGTATGGAGTGCCCAAAGGTCTTATTAGTGATGGTGGTAGTCACTTTTGCAACAAACAAATGGAGAAACTCCTCCACAAATATGGAGTAATTCACAAAGTAGCCACACCTTACCATCCTCAGACTAACGGCCAAGCTGAACTTGCAAATAGAGAATTAAAGAAGATCCTAGAGAAAACAGTGGGAATCACAAGAAAAGATTGGGCTAAAAAGCTAGAGGATGCATTGTGGGCGTATAGGACAGCTTCTAAAACTCCTATTGGCAAGTCACCCTTTCAGCTATTGTATGGCAAATCCTACCACCTCCCTGTAGAGCTTGAACACAGAGCTTTTTGGGCCACTAAACTCCTCAACCTTGATCCCCAAGCTGCAGGAGAAAAAAGGTTGTTACAACTAAATGAGTTGGATGAATTTAGACTAGAGGCTTATGAAAGTGCGAAGATATACAAGGAGAGAGCTAAGAAGTGGCATGACAAGAAGATCACAAAGAAGGAATTCAAGCCAGGACAGCAAGTGCTCCTGTATAATTCGAGGCTTAAAATTTTCCCTGGCAAACTGAAGTCTAAATGGACTGGCCCATACTTGGTGACAAAGGTTTTTCCTTATGGGAATATTGAACTGCTAGATGAGGCAACAAAGAATCAATTCACAACAAACGGTCACAGAGTAAAGCTGTATTTGGGAGGACAATTGGATAAGGAAAAAGAGGTTCAACACCTACAGCCCTCTTAAAAAGAATTGAAAGATGTCAAGCTAGTGACAATAAAAGAGCGCTTGTTGGGAGGCAACCCAACCGGAGGTAGTTTTCTTTTCATAACTTTTTTTATAAGAGTGTTGGATAACTGCTATGTATTGCAAGATGCTAAGTTTGGTGTTCCACCAAAACTTCATTCTAACTTCCTGCACATTGCTAGTTCCAAGCAATCAAACAGATTATTCAACAACTTAACTATTTTTTTAGTCCCAATATCATAACCTTTAGCAAGGACACAAAAGTTTGCCCAAAGTTAACCTGTTGAATCAGAAGAAGTAGCAAGGAATTAAGTGGGAGTTAACCACCAATTGAAGGTACCATGCATAAAGACTCAAAAAGGGGCACAACAGAAAGAAGAACAAAAGAAATGCAAACCAATAGGTTGTATCTATACTTAACCATTACTGTTGAGAAATATTTTTGATTGATGTCTTGATAAAGTGTTCATTTAGTTCAAACAGATTCAAACTTCTCTTAGAATAAGTAAACTAGTCTATGTGTATGCTTGTGTGTTTACTTTCACTTAGCAAAAAGCATGTTTGTCCCCTATTCTTTAAATTCAATAAAAGAACAGTTTGAATGTGAAGCAAGATGGTTTCTGTTAGATAGAAGTGGAATAAAAGTAAGTGGTGGTATGTGTGTGATTGTATAATAGCTCACTTTTAGTGGATAAAGAGCTAGGATATCTCCTTCTAAGTAAAGAGTGGCCTACTGTCTAGGAATCTCAATTGAATTAAATTCCTTGGTTAGAAAGAAAAACAAAAAGAAAAAAAAAAGATAGCCAAAAAGTGGCAGAACAAAAGGAAACAAAAAGAAACAAAGCTGG
Source organism: Arachis hypogaea (assembly GCF_003086295.3). NCBI lineage: Eukaryota > Viridiplantae > Streptophyta > Magnoliopsida > Fabales > Fabaceae > Arachis > Arachis hypogaea. Next base: position 105,392,582 of record NC_092048.1, read on the forward strand.
ACACCAATAGCTTGAACTTTGAAATATATGCCTGTGATGTCTTTGTACTAGGATCTGCTTGGATTAGTAAGCTCTTAGGAGTGCCTCAACACTCGGTGACTTGGGTTAACTAATCCGGGATCATCAGCTGAAAGTCCACTATCAAGAGCAACCTAACTACAAGGCATTTAGTAACCCAAAGAGGTGTTGGGCATCAATGTTTTAAGAAGGAATGTGAGCCAAGTGTCTATGGTGAATAATGTGTCAAGTATAAAGAAAAGAAAATGAACTTGCTACACATGACACTCAAATAAAGCTTATGAACAAAGTAATAGCCAAGGATAAAGGAATAATGAGAGGTCATAGCAGTATGTCACTTGAAGCTTGAAGGAGACTTTCTAGGCCTAGGAGTCAATAAGAAGTGAGTATTTGCATATCCACACAAAACCCCATGAACTATCAATAATACTCTGCTAGCATGAACATCCTCTTCCATTTCATTCTTTCTTCTCAATAAATCTTTTCTTGCTTGGGGACAATCAAGCTTTAAGTTTGGTGTTGTGATGACAAGTCATCCTAGCCTATTTTAACTAGTCTTTTTCTTTTGTTTTCATTAGAATTATGCACTTTCTTAAGCTACAAGCAAGCTAATTGAGTAGATTTTCATGTTTCCCTTGATTGAATCAACCATATATGAATTCATGCCATTTCATGAGGTTTTATGCTATATTTGTTGCATATTGTGAAAGAATGAATATCTCATGATTTTGAGCATAGCTTTGATGTGTTTGGTTGATTAATTATAGGTGAAGAAAGCTTGGAGAAGGGTTGAAGCAAGAAGGAATAGCTAGGAGTAAAGAGAAGACAATGGAATAAGTGAAATTGAACCAGGAAGCAAGAAGCTGGACCTAAAGTTAGCATCAAACTTTTGCACAAACTTTTGGTTGAAAAGTTAGCCCCAACGTTAGCCCCCTAACTTGGAGGCTAACGTTGGAACTTGAAAATTCTCCCCTGGGCTCCAAAAGTTTGCGCCAACGTTAGCCCCCTAACTTTGAGGCTAACGTTGGCACATGAATTTCTCCCCTGGGCACCAAAAGTTTGCGCCAACGTTAGCCCCCTAACTTTGAGGCTAACGTTGGCACATGAATTTCTCCCCTGGGCACCAACGTTTGCGCCAACGTTAGACCCCTAACTTGGAGGCTAACGTTGGCACATGAAAATTCAAGGAAGAGGAGCAAAAGTTTGCGCCAACGTTAGCCCCCTAACTTGGTGGCTAACGTTGGCGCCACTAGCACACAAGGCAAGGCCAACGTTAGGGTCAAAGTTAGACCCCTAACGTTGGCACCAACGTTCATACCAACAAGTTTTGTGGGCTGCTATGAAAAGTTGGAGCCAAAGTTAGACCCCCTAACTTTAGCTCCAACTTTTTCAAAACTCAAACCCGGTTCAATTGGTTCACTTTGGTTCTTCTTCAAACTTCAAGAGCAATCAACCAAGGCCTCTTTCAACCCAATTCCACCAAGAGCAAAGGCCCAACTCAAGGCTTGAAGATCATTGGAAGAAAGTGTATAAATAGGATAGAATTCAAGTTCTTCGGAGAGCTTTCTTTTGGAATTTTCATAATAGTTTTCGGAGAGCTTTTGATATTGAGTGAACTTTAATTTCTTTGTCTTGGGGAAGGAGAATTCACTTCTCTTTCTCTCAGTTTTATTGCTTTCAATTTAAATTACAATTGTCTTGAATCTTGGATTGGAGAATTGAAGAAATTCTGTTTCAATCTCAATCTTGGATCTCTCTGTTTCTTTACTGTTAATTGAATTTCATTTCCGGTTAATTGCTCTTCATCTATTCTCTTTGCAATTTACAATTCCCTTGCAATTGTTCTTATTGGATCTAGGAAGGCATTGAGATCTAGACTTAGTTTTCTAGTCTCTGGGTCCTGAGATCCAAATCTCCAATTTACATTCTGTTCTTGCTTTCCATGTTCATTTGCTTTTCTGCTATAAGATCCGATCCAATCCCAATTCCCTTTTACTCTTCTGTTAGATGCAATTTAACTTTTCCTTGTTTAATTTCTGCAAATCCACGTCCCAATCCCCTTTACATTTCAAGCAATTTACATTCCTTGCACTTTAAGATTCCACAATTTACATTTCTTGCACTCTAAGTTTCTGCCATTTAATTTCTTGTTCTTTACGTTTCAGCAATTTATTTCTTGTTCTCTTTACTTCAATGCAATTTAATTTCTGCAAGTCACAAAACACTCAACCAATTCTTGATTCGCTTGACTAAATTAACCACTAAGCTAAAATTGCTCAATCCTTCAATCCCTGTGGGATCGACCTCACTCCCGTGAGTTTTTATTACTTGATACGACCCGGTACACTTGCCGGTTAGATTTGTGTATTTTGGGAGAAATTTATTTTTCACCAAAATACTCATCAAGAGGCCTTGGTTGATTGCTCTTGGAGTTTGGAGAAGAACCGAAGTGAACCGGGTTTGGAATCATGAAAGCTTGAGTAAAAGTTTGAGTAAAAGTTTGAGGCAAACTTTTACTCAAACTTTTCACGTCAGCCACCCCATTTTGCTGCTACCAACGTTTGAGCTAAAGTTTGGGGTCAAACTTTTGCTCAAACGTTGGCCTCCCCTTGCACACTCATGGCGCCAACGTTTTCCAAAAAGTTTGAGGCAAATGTTGGTGCAAACTTTTGCTCTCCAGGGTGTGTTGTTCATGGCGCCAACGTTTGCCAAAAAGTTTGAGGCAAACGTTGGTGCAAACTTTTGCTCTCCAGGGTGTTGATTTGTGATGCCAAAAGTTTGAGGCAAACTTATGGTCAAGCTTTTTGCTCCCTGGTTCGTTTTCACTTCTTTCAAAAGTTTGAGCTAAAGTTTGAGGCAAACTTTTGCTCAAACTTTTTGTTCTCTTTTCCTCCTAGCCATTCCTTCTTGCTTCAACCATTCTCCAAGCTTTCTTCACCTATCATTAATCAACCAAACACATCAAAGCTATGCTCAAAAATCATGAGATATTCATTCTTTTATAATATGTGACAATTATAGTCTAAAACCTCATGAAATTGCATTAATTCATACATGGTTGATTAAATCAAAGGAGACATGAAAATCTACCCAATTGGCTTGCTTATGGCTCAAGAAAGTGCATAATTCAATTGAAAACAAAAGAAAAAGGCTAGTGAAACTAGGCTAAGATGACTTGTCATCACAACCCAATTTCAACCAACCATTACCACATGATGAAGACAGAATGACCAAAATGGAAGCTATGCTTGCAAACCTTTGCAAGGAGTCTGAAGACATGAAAAAGTTCAGGGAAGAAGTGAGAGGTAGTATAAAAAGCCAAGGGGAGGTTCTTAAGAATCTTGAATCTAAGGTAGGACATCTTTCACAGCAAACTCCGAAATCCACTGATAGTTTTCCAAGTGACACTGAGAAAAATTCAAGAGGGGAACTAAAGAAAGTAAGGTGGGAAGAATGCAAGTCAATCAATCTAAGCAGTGAAGAAGTTCTGAAGGAAGAATGTTCCAAACACTCAGAGCATGATGAAGGAAAGTCTAGGAAGAATGTAAGGGAGATAGAAGAAATGGCTAGCCTTGAACAGAGGAAGGAACAAAAAGAGAAAGAAGTCCTCAAGCCTTTTGTGCCACAAGCACCATTTTCCCAGAGACTAAGGGAAAGTGAGGAAGAAAGGTCATATTCAAGATTCCTAGATATGTTTGCATCTCTCAGTGTCAATATTCCCTTTATCAAAACTCTCCAACAGATGCCTACATACATCAAGTGCATGAAAGAGCTACTGACTAAGAAAGGAACCTTAAAAGGGGGACAAATAGTGACAATGAACAAGGAATGTAGTGCACTCATTAAGAAGGATGTACCCCTGAAGAAAAAAGATCCAGGGAGCTTTCATATTCCTTGTGCCATAGGAGAGACAAAAATTGACAGGGGATTTTGTGATCTAGGAGCTAGCATAAATGTGATGCCTCTATCTCTTATGAAGAAGTTGTAAATCAATGAGCTGAGATCCACGGATGTAATCATCCAATTGGCGGATAAAATGCAGAAGCAGGCCGAAGGAGTTATTGAAAATGTATTGGTAAAGGTAGAAAACTACTTCCTCCCCACTGACTTTTTTGTTCTGGACATGGAAGAAAGTTACCTTCATCCCATTATTCTGGGGAGACCATTTCTAGCCACTGCTAGAGCCCTGATAGATGTGGAACAAGGAGAGTTAATCCTGAGAATACATGATGAACACCTCACCTTCCATGCTTTCAAACCTACATCTGAGTCTGAGCCAGAACCTATAGAGTCAAAGGATGATCACAGCAACATGTGCACCAAGGAAAGTGATGAGCGGATAATTTATACGCTTTTTGGCATTGTTTTTAGTATGTTTTTAGTATGTTTTAGTTAGTTTTTATTATGTTTTTATTAGTTTTTATTTAAAAATCATATTTCTGGACTTTACTTTGAGTTTGTGTATTTTTCTGTGATTTCAGGTATTTTCTGGCTGAAATTCAGGGACCTGAGCAAAAATCTGATTCAGAGGCTGAAAAAGGACTGCAGATGCTGTTGGATTCTGACCTCCCTGCACTCGAAGTGGATTTTTTGGAGCTACAGATACTCAATTAGCGCGCTCTCAATTGCGTTGGAAATTAGACATCCTGGGCTTTCTAGCAATATATAATAGTCCATACTTTTCCCAAGATTTAATGGCCCAAACTGGCGTTCCAAGTCAGCTTAAGAATTCTAGCGTCAAAACGCCAGAACTGGCACAAAAGCTGGAGTTAAATGCCCAAACTGGCACAAAAGCTGGCGTTTAACTCCAAGAAAAGTCTCTACATGTGAAAGCTTCAATGCTCAGCCCAAGCACACACCAAGTGGGCCCGGAAGAAGATTTCTGCATTAATTACTTATTTCTGTAAATCCTAGGCTACTAGTTCTCTATAAATAGGACCTTCTACTATTGTATTTTCATCTTGGTTCTTCGGGTTCCGTCTCTGGGGCCGAAGCCAATGAACACCTTTATCACTTTTGTATTTTCAACGGTGGAGTTTCTACACACCATAGATTAAGGTGTGGAGCTTTGCTGTTCTTCATGAATTAATGCAAAGTACTACTGTTTTTCTATTCAATTCACGCCTACTTCTTCTCTAAGATATTCATTCACACTCAAGAACATGATGAATGTGATGATTATGTGACACTCATCACCATTCTCACCTATGAACGCGTGCCTAATAACCACTTCCGTTCTACATGCAATCAAGCTTGAATGTGTATCTATTGGGTTTCTAATCTAAGATTAGAACCTTCGTGGTATAGGCTAGAATTATTGGCGGCCATTCCTGAGATCCGGAACGTCTAAACCTTGTCTGTGGTATTCTGAGTAGGATCTGGGAAGGGATGACTGTGACGAGCTTCAAACTCGCGAGTGTTGGGCGTGTGACAGACGCAAAAGGATCAATGGATCCTATTCCAACATGATCGAGAACCGACAGATGATTAGCCGTGCGGTGACAGCGTGCGTAGAACATTTTCACTAAGAGGACGGAAGTAGCCATTGACAACGGTGATGCCCAACATAAAGCTTGCCATGGAAGGGAGTATGAATGATTGGAAGAAGGCAATGGGAAAACAGAGGTTCAGGAGGAACAAAGCATCTTCATACGCTTATCTGAAATTCTCACCAATGAATTACATAAGTATCTCTATCTTTATTTTATGTTTTATTCATCTTTTAATTATCAATCCTCCATAACCATTTGAATCCGCCTGATTGAGATTTACAAGATGACCATAGCTTGCTTCAAGCCGACAGTCTCCGTGGGATCGACCCTTACTCACGTAAGGTATTACTTGGACGACCCAGTGCACTTGCTGGTTAGTTGTGCGGAATTGTGACAAAGTGTGATTCACGTTTGAGAGCTCCAAGTCTTTGGCACCATTATTGATGATCACAATTTTGTGCACCAGAAAGCAACAGTGAATCAGCAGCTGAACCCCTGAAACAGTCCTTGGTGAACAATCAAGAATTTCAAGAGATACAGCAACCGACAGAACTCAAGAAAGAACTGAAGCCATAAGGGTTGGAAAGAGCAGCTAACAAGGAACTCCCTGACAGAATAATCACTGGAGCACTACTGGAAGAAGATAAAAGAGTTGTGAAGAAATTACCAAGAGGATGGAGAAATAAGAAGATTCCTACAGAAGATTTTTCCCCTGGAAACAAGGTGATATTAGCCCACCATCCATTAATCTCAACATAGCTTCCAACACTTCCATCTCAGTTACCCCAAGTATTCACAGTCAAAAAGGTCCTTTCCTTGGAACATGTAGAAATCATCAAGGAGTCAAGTGGAGAAAGCTTCACTGTGAGGGGAGATGATTTGAGGCATTACAATCCGCCCTAACAGTAAACCAACCGTCAAGCTAATGACGCTAAAGAAGCGCTCCATGGGAGGCAGCCCATGATTTAGTTTCCTTGTTTTTAATTCTTCAGTATGAATAATAATTGTTGCTCTAACATGAATTCAAGCTCTCATAGACAATTTTGACAACTATCCATGATATTGGGAAGCATATGATCCAATTCTAAGTTTGGTGTGCCTACAGACACACTAATTACCCTTCAAAAATGATGATCATATTGCTATTCTGACATGTGTTTCTTAGAATATATAGCCAAACGTTAAAGTTTGATGTTCTATATATTGCAAGAACAAGGCATGAGAGTCATAGTTCTTTTGAGTTTTGAAAGTCATGAAACTGCAACCATGTTTATAATTTTTAGTTCATGTTAGAAATAGAAAAATAAAGTGTTTCTCATGATGGTTTAACCAAAAGTGACACTAATCCCGTTGAGATCTCAATGACAATACTTGGAGAAATTAACACTTTGAACCATATAGCCAAAAACTAAGTTTGGTGTCCTCCAAGACTATATATAAGAGCACCAAAGGAGTCATGGTTGGTTAAACAAGCATAAGAAATGCTAGTCAAAATTTTTAGCTTTAAACATTAATTGTTCTCTTGCTGCCACTTGTTAGTACTTACTTCTTTTGTCTTGTTATAATGGTTAGGTGAGCAGAAGAACTATTTAATGAAAAGGACAAGACAAGGAAGGGTAAAGCTGGCATGAAGACAAAAGTAGATCACATGGCTTGGAAGGTTGCTTCGTAAGGATAAAGTTCTGCACAACCTTGGAAGAAGCCCTTAGAAGACCGACCCCACATGCCTAATGAAGAGGCAACTTTTGTCTTTATTCAACCTTGCATGCACACCCTTCATTCATAACTTGTCCCAAAGAATCCTAACCATCCATTCTTCATTAAAGCTTACTATAAATGGCTTCACTTGGACTTTGCATATGAACCAAAATATTCATACTTCTTGTACTCTAAACAAATTCAGCTCTTGTGTTCTCCAAAGCCAAAGCCCAACAACCATGTTATGTGAAATAAATCATCCTCATTCACTTATCTCCACAACAGTACCTAGCCTTCAAACCACCTTTTCATCAAGAGTGCATCACACTAGTCACCCCTCTTCATAAAACTTCAAACTCCATTCGGTTAATCATCAAGGAAAGATGGCATCTTCTTCAAGTTTCAAAAGAAGGAGAGGAAAAGAATCTGTTACTGAGGAAGCTGAAAAGGACTATGATCAATGGAAGTTCAGATCATGGTATCACCAAGTGCAACTTATGTAGATGAATGACAAAAAGATATATCCAGAAATCTCCTTCCAGCTACCTGAGGATGGATGCCTAGAAATGAGAGCCAAGATCAGAAAGAGAAAATGGGAAGAGCTGACCTCACCAATCACCAGGATCAATACAAACATCATAAGATAATTCTATGCTAACACTGCAAGGGTAGATATGACCGAAGCCCCAACGTACAAGAGTTATGTACGGGATGTGGAAGTAAACTTTACTCCAAAGACCATTATGAAGGTCTTAGGACTACGGGCAGCACATTTTGATGAGCCAGAGTACCAAGAAAGAGTGAATGAGAATCCAGATTATGATGAAATCTCTAGTGATATCTGTGTGGTGAACACTGACTGGGAGAGAGACAATCAAAGAGGACACAAGTTCCTGAAAAGGGGAGATCTCATCCCTGAAGCAAAAGGTTGGTATGAGCTTATAAAGAGATCAATTTTGGGCACGGTGAACACCTCAGAAGTTAACAAGAAAAGGGCTGTAATACTACACTGTATAATGGTGGGAGGAGAGATAAAAGTTCATGAGATCATTGCAAATGACATTCAAAAGGTTGCAGAGAAAAATTCTGCTGAAGCCTGGCTCCATTACCCAAGCACCATTATGAGGTTATGCATGAAGGCCAGAGTGCCACTGGAGGATGCAAATCCAACATGGCTACATCTAGGCTTGCCTATGACCCTCGAAAGGATGATGAATGTCACAGAGGCACAACAAAGTCGAAGACCACAAAGGAGGCGAAGGAGAGAAGAACCACGTGAGGAAGAAGATCATCAAGAAGAACAAGAAGAAGAGCAACAATTCCAACCACAAACCAACATGGACATGGGCAGGATGCAAGAAGAATTCCATTCACAATACATGAGAGCTTATGAGAGACAAGAGGAGTTTCAGCTAAGAATGATGAGCCAACAGAGAGATTTTGAGTCAAGATCACTAGTTATGCAAAGAGAACAAGCTTCACAATTTCAAGGAGCTTTCAACCAGTTGGCCCAACTTCAAGTTGATAATATGAGTGCTTTCAAGGAGTTCACGACTCTTCAGGATGCAAGATATGGAGTTCAATCTGACTATAACATAAATGGTCAAATCAAGCTCAACTACATTGCGGAACATCTACATAGAATGGATCCAGCATTTCCAATCTATGATCAATACTTCAAGGAAAGGAGTGACATAGAAGTAGACAAAGCAATACGCCTGATGGGGGGTGGAAATCGGATTTCACACACATAACTCACCGGCAAGTGTACCAGGTCGCATCAAGTAGTAATTACTCACATGAGTGAGGTCGATCCCACAGGGATTGATGGATTGAGCAATTTTAGTTAGGTGGTTAATTTAGTTAAGCAAACAGTTGATGATTTGAGTGAAACTTGAGTAGCAGAAGCTAAATTGCATGAAAATAGAAGGGAGAGGGGAAATTGATAGAAAAGTAAAGTGCAGAAGAGTAAATTGTATGAAACTTAAAGTGCAAGAAAGTAAAAGAGCTGAATCTTAAAGTGCAAGTAATGTAAATTGATGACATGTCACCATGTCATGTTTTTCTATTCTTTTTCATACAAGAAATTGATGATTTGTGCTTAAATATTGAATGATTTTGTAATTAATTGGTATATTTCTTTGATCTTTTAATTTCATAAATCTTGTAGGAAATAAGAAGAAAAAGAAGCAAAAAGCACAAAATAAGCTAAAAAGGAGAAGAAAAGAGCTTTGGGGCACACTTTGAAGTTGGAGAACACTTTGGAGCCTTAGGCCACGCTTTTAAAAGCATGGCCCATGACCAAATTAAAGGAGATTGGCAATCAACACTCAAAGCTCGGTTCACCACAAGAGCCTAGCTTTATCGTGAAAAAAAGTGAGCTTGGAAGCAAAATTTTCGCTAAGTTAAACTTGGGCGCTCACAACATGACCATACCTCCTTCAAAGGGCCATAACATGAGCTACAAACGTTCAATTGATGTGCTTTCAGTTGCATTGGAAAGCTGACAGTAAGAGCTTTCCAACGATATACAACAATCCATATTAGACAAAAAATTGAGGCACGAGTAAAAGGCATATTTAAGGACCAAAAACAAGCAAAAAAAGACCAAAGTGGCTCCACCAGGATTCGAAATGGAAGCCTTGTGCTAACAAGAAAGGAACGCTACTCTTCACAAAGAAAATTGGCTGAAATGCTCTCTCCATGGTTCGAACAAGGGAGCTCACACTCAAAGCAAGGCTTTACCTCTCTTTGCTTCACAAAGAAAATGCTTCCATAATGGCTCACCCAGGATTCGAACTTGGCGTTTCTCTCCAAAACAAAGGGAAGCTTCTAATAGCACTCACTTGGAGAGCGCTGAGCTCTTGGTAAGAGCTTTGTCGTGCTGCAACAAAAGGACCAAGGAAGCACCAAAGCTAAGCTCTCCCCATGAACCGAGCTTGACCCTGGGAGTGCACCATGGGCTAAAAATTCAACCAAAATTCTATTTAAATTCAATTCTTCACCAATTTGACAAGCCCATTAACTCAAAGGCACAAGGATCAGTTAGCTTAGGAAGTTTATTTTAATATTTGTTTAGAATTTTAATTTTTATTTTTCATTTTGTAGAAAGCCTATATAAGGCATCATTTTCATTTTTGTAGGGAGGGGTTGGCTCCAATAGGGAGCAAGGAGAATAGAGAGCTCACTTTTACATCTTAACTTGAATTGGAGAATTGAAGGAATTCTGTTTTAATTCTCACTCTGAATTCATCTTTGTTCTTCTTCTGCATCATTCTGAGAATCAAGGAATTGGATCTAAATTTCACTTGTTGTTTCATTTACATTTCTTCTGCAATTCATTTTCTGTTTGATCAAGGTAGAATTGAGATCCAGATCTGCTTCCTGAGCTCATTGCTTTTCTTGGATCTTCAAATTCTCTTTTAAATTTTGCAATTGAGCTAAGTCTCTTCCTGCTTTGTTTCTTCTAACAATTTTTCTTTTCTGTTTGAGATCTGCTGCATCCCATTTCATATTCTAGATCTCTGATTGATTGAACTTTACACTTTCTTATTGAATTTTAATTCCCAGCACCCAACTCACTTTACTTTCAAGCAATTTAATTCTTCTGCACTTCACAATTTCAATTATGTTTTAATTCCTAGCATCCAATTTCCTTTATTCTTCCTGCGATTTAAATTTCCAGTTGCTTGATCTATTGTTTCTTTAATTTCCAGCACCCACTCCCCTTTACATTCACTGTAATTTACATTTCTTATCATTTAAGTTTCTGCAATTTACATTTCTTGCTCTTTAAGTTCCTGTCCAATTTACTTTCTGCACTTTAATTTTTCTTGTCATTTACTTTCTGCTGCATCAATTATCACTCACCAATGTTAGCTTGACTAAACTAATCACCCACTAAAGTTGCTTGATCCATCAATGCCTGTGGGATCGACCTCACTCTAAGTGAGGTTTACTACTTGATGCCACCCGGTACACTTACCGGTGAGTTTTAGGTGTTGGAATTCATTTCCAACCCATCATAAATGACTGAAGCTTAGATTGCAAGAATTGTAAATATCTGAAGCTTAGAGTGCAAGAAATGTAAATTGCTTGAATAGTAAAGGGACGTGGGAGCTGGGATTTAGAATTCAACAAGAGAATATAAAAAGAAATTAATCAGAGAAGTAGAAGATGAAATAAGTTTCAAAAAATCTAAACAGAAAGGTAAAATTGATTGAATAACAAAACAGAAAGTAAACTTAGCTCAATTGTGAAATCTAAAAGAGAAATTGAAGATCTCAGGGGATCAACGAGACTAGAAAGTAGATCTAGATCTCAATTCCTTTATTGATCAAATAGAAAATAATTTACAGAAGAAAAGAAGATGAAAGCAATAAATGAACTTCAGATCCAATTCTCAATTCACTGAATTATGCAGAAGAAGAACAAAGAGGAATTTCAGATCAAAAATTGAAACAGAATTTCTTCAATCTCAATCCAAAACTCAGAACAGAAAGTAGAAGTTGCTGAAGCAAGAAAATGAAGACAGAAAACTAAATTCAAATCCAATTCTTAGAACAATTGAGAAGAGAGGTAAAAGATGATTCTCAAACTTAGAATCAATGAAGCTCTTCAATCTCAATTCAAATTCCAAGAACAGGTAGCAGAAGTTGCAGAATGAAAATGTAGAAAGAAGAACTCAGATCCAAATTCCCAAATACAAAATGAAAACTAAAAATTGAGCTAAAAGATAAAATTCAAAAGTGCGCAAAAGATCAAACTAAAAAAATGAATGAAGGTCCTCTCCAAATCAAACTAAGTCCTATTTATACACTTTCTAATTTTGATCTTCAGACTTTGGAGTGGGCTTTTCAAATTGGTGAAGAGGTGGATCCAAATTGGCTTTTGATTTAAAAATGGACCATGGACACCTTCCAGGGGAGCGCTCAGTGAATGCACATAACATAGCGCTACATAGTGCCTTGTGTGGTCTATATTTTGTCTTGTGCCAAGCTCAATTGTAGCGCTCAGTTCACTTATGCAACGTAGCGCTCCATGCTTGAGTTGGTGTACTCCTCTTCGAATCTTGGCTCTACCATTTGTGCCAATTTCCTTGCACACTAGCGCTCAGTGAAGTAACCAAATGGAGTGCCCTTTCTATGCGTGCCTTGGTGAGCTTTGATCCCTCTTTGAATCTTGGTGAAGCCATTTTGGCAATTTCCTTTTGCCCATAGCCTTGTTGTGTAGTGCCTTGCCCCCATTTCGATCTTGGCTGGCTTCATTCTTTGATATCACGCCTTGATTTCCTTTTGGTTGGGCCACGAAAATGTTTTATAAAGTTAACGTAGCGCCCTTGCTTTCTTTGGTTCCTTGTGGCGCTCAGTTGGCAAACATAACGTAGCGCTATGCTTGATTGTTTCTTGGTGGGAGCTGGTGCTCCAACTAGCGTTCAAAGAGTGAATGCTCCGCTCGAATATTGAGCGCTATGCTTGGTTCCTTTGAGTGCCACACTTTTCTATCATAGGCCACGCTTTTATGGGCACGCTTTCCTTGTTTCTTTCTTTTATTCACCTACAAGTAATCAAAACAACCAATCAAAGCATCACCAAATTCACAAGGTTTATAAATCATTCAAAAACCAACTAATTCTAGCTTAAACCTCATGATTTTGTGTCAAATAAAGGATGGTTGATTGATTTAACATAATCATGTAAACCTTCTCCAAATCACTTACTTATAATGCAAGAAAGTGCATAAAACCTAATGAAACAAGTGAAAAAGGCTTGAAAAGCTAGCATAAGATGACTTGTCATCACAACACCAAACTTAAATCTTGCTTGTCCCCAAGCAAGCACTAAACATAAGAAGAAATGAAATGGAACTGAGAAGCATACATGTCCTTATTTAGCAGATAATTGAACTTGGTTCATGGGGTTTTATGCAGACAAATGTAGCTAAATTATTCTTAGCTATCTGATATGAAATGTTTCCTTAAAGGTTTACTAGAGTTGCTGCTATTCTGCCTTGCTTTTTTATTGATCCTTTTTAGCTTTTTCTTTCTTTCTTTTGTTTAGAAAGCTTATTTCTTAATGAAAGCTTGGTGGTAAGTGTTGCAGTAGCCTTTTGGCTCAATTTTTGCTCAACACTACTTCACCACAGACACATGGCTCACATTTTCTTCCTAGGAACCTTGATGCCCAGCATCTCTTTGGATTACTAAATGCTTTGTAACTAGGTTGCTCTTGATAATGGACTTTCGGTTGGCAATCCCAGATTAGTTAGTCCAAGTGGCCAAGTTTTAAAATACTCCTCAGAACCTATTTGTCCAAGCATATCCTAGTACAAAAGCACCACATGCATATGTCCTAAGGTCCAAGCTATTGGTGTCTAGCCTTATTATTCTTTTTCTTTTTCTTTCTTATTTTGCTTCATTCTCAAGGGATTGATGAAAGGCTTTATGGCAGCAACCTAATTCACACTTCAAGGAACACTTTATTATGCAACTTTTATTATTGAGCTAATCATTAAATCAAACAAGTACCACCACTGAATTCTCATTCTAATTTCTACAACATTGGACAATCACTTTCTTGTTTCAAATATTTTTATTTTATTTATGCAGAAGGGAAACAAAACATAATTCAAGCTGATGAGTTATGACGAGCATACTATGCAGGCTAGCATTCTTAGCAAACATTTACACTTGCACCTAATTGAACACTTCAGCAAGACATATAGGAATTCCCAAGTTAAAATACTTCAAAGCAACAAGGATTAAGTGTCAATACAACCTGTTGGGAATGTCTCTCAGCTTTTTCTTTCGTCATCATTATTTCTCTCTGTTGTACTTCCTTTGGAAAATGATGCAGACTCCATCCACAGGTTGAATGTTTTCCTGTATAATCTTTAAAAGTTGCTTGTTTCTCAAGCCCTTAGGCAACTGGTTAGTATGCAAGATTTTGCTTGTAAGCTCTTGAACTTATTTTTGGTGTGTGAACACCAAACTTAGTTCCTTGCCAATGTTTCTTATGCAACCAGTCAACCACACACACACACACACACACATATATATATATATGACACCTTGTGCCTTCGCTGAAGGTCACAAAACTAAAACTAGAAAACAAATAATGCCTAACTAGTTTCTCTGATTGCTTGGAGCTAGCACTGATTATGCAGAAGGTGAAAATGTGTTTTCAAATGAGATTTTGATGGAACACCAAACTTAGCATTCTTCATTCTTCCTTGAATTATTTTGGTGTGCAACACCAAACTTAGCTCCTTGCAATACATATAAGACTACTCAACCTATTTATTGAAATAGTTGGAAAAGAAAACTACATCTGGTTAGGTTGCCTCCCAACAAGCGCTCTTTTAATGTCACTAGCTTGACATCCTTCATTCTTTCTCAGCTCAGGTTCTAAACTTCCTTTTCTTTGTCCCATTGGCCTCCCAAGTAATGCTTTGCCCTGTGACCGTTTGCTGTGAAATGGCTCTTTGTTGCCTCATCAAGCAATTCAAGGCTTCTATAAGGGAAAACTTTTGTCACCAAGTAAGAACCAATCCATTTGGATTTGAGCTTGCCAGGGAAGACTTTGAGCCTGGAGTTATATAAGAGTACTTGCTGTACTAGTTTGAACTCTGATGAGCGGATAATTTATACGCTTTTTGGCAATGTTTTTAGTATGTTTTTAGTATGATTTAGTTAGTTTTTAGTATATTTTTATTAGTTTTTAATTAAAAATCACATTTCTGGACTTTACTATGAGTTTGTGTATTTTTCTATAATTTCAGGTATTTTCTGGCTGAAATTGAGGGACCTGAGCAAAAATCAGATTCAGAGGTTGAAGAAGGACTGCAGATGCTGTTGGATTCTGACCTCCCTGCACTCAAAGTGGATTTTCTGGAGCTACAGAACTTCACATGGCACGCTTCCAATTGCGTTGGAAAGTAGACATCTAGGGCTTTTCAGAAATATATAATAGTCCATACTTTGAATAAGGATTGACGACGTAAACTGGCGTTCAACGCCAGTTCCATGCTACATTCTGGAGTCAAACGCCAGAAACAAGTTGCAAAGTGGAGTTCAACGCCAGAAACACATTACAAACTGGCGTTCAACTCCAAGAATGACCTCTCCACGTGTAAACTTCAAGCTCAGCTCAAGCACACACCAAGTAGGCCCCGGAAGTGGATTTCTACATCATTTACTCAATTCTGTAAACCCTAGTAAGTAGTTTAGTATAAATAGGATTTTTTACTATTGTATTAGACATCTTGGGATGTTTAGTTCTTAGATCATGGGGGCTAGCCATTCGGCCATGCCTGAACCTTTCACTTATGTATTTTTCAACGGTAGAGTTTCTACACACCATAAATTAAGGTATGGAGCTCTGCTGTTCCTCAAAGATTAATGCAAAGTACTACTATTTTTCTATTCAATTCAACTTATTCTGCTTCTAAGATATTCATTCGCACTTCAATATGATGGATGTGATAATCGTGACAGTCATCATCATTCTCAACTTATGAACGCGTGCCTGACAACCACTTCCGTTCTACCTTAGATTGAATGGATATCTCTTGGATATCTAATATAGGGGACCGAGTCCGAGGTATTAGTGTCTTCGTGGTATAAGTTAGAACCCATGGATGGCCATTCCTGAGATCCGGAAAGTCTAAACCTTGTCTGTGGTATTCCGAGTAGGATCTGGGAAGGGATGGCTGTGACGAGCTTCAAACTCGCGAGTGCTGGGCTTAGTGACAGACGCAAAAGGATAGTAAATCCTATTCCAGTATGATCAAGAACCGACAGATGATTAGCCATGCAGTGACAGCGCATTAGACCATTTTCACAGGAGGATGGGATGTAGCCATTGACAACGATGATGCCCTACATAAAGCTTGCCATGGAAAGGAGTAGGATTGATTGGATGAAGACAGCAGGAAAGTAGAGATTAGAGGAACGAAAGCATCTCTATACGCTTATCTGAAATTCTCACCAATGAATTACAATAGTACCACTATCCTATTTTATATTTTATTTATTTTCATCCACTATAATTTCTTAATACAATTTAATCCGCCTGACTGAGATTTACAAGGTGACCATAGCTTGCTTCAAGCCGACAATCTCCGTGGGATCGACCCTTACTCACGTAAGATTTATTACTTGGACGACCCAGTGCACTTGCTGGTTAGTTGTACGAAGTTGTGAAACAGATATAAGATCATGAACGTGCGTATTGAGTTTTTAGCACCGTTACCAAGGAATGGAATGATCACGATTTTGCACACCAAGTTTTTGGCGCCGTTGCCGGGGATTGTTCGAGTTTGGCCAACTGACGGTTCATCTTCTTGCTCAGATTAGGTAATTTTCTTTTTCATTTTATTTTAAAAAAAAAAATTTGTTTTCAAAAATCTTTCAAAAAAAAAATTCTTTTCCTTTTGTTTTCGAAAATTATTCTAAATTTTTAAGAATGAATTCTAAAGTTTCAAAATGGTATGCTGAAGTTTGGCTGGCCATCAAGCTTTAGACTAACCTGGTATGATTCCTGGAATCTTGATTGAGGACTTTGAATTCGTTGCTTCCTTTTCCCTATATGTTTTCAAAAAAATAAAATAAAATAAAATAAAAATATACAAAAATCCAAAAAAAAAATTTACTAAAATCATAAAATCAAAAATATTTTTTGTTTCTTGTTTAAGTCTAGAGTCAATTTTTAAGTTTGGTGTCAATTGCAATTTTTTTTCTAAAAATTTATGCATTTTTCGAAAATTCATGCATTCATAGTGTTTTTCATGATCTTCAAGTTGTTCTTGGTAAGTCTTCTTGTTTGATCTTCATATTTTCTTGTTTTGTGTCTTTTCTTGTTTTTCATATGCATTTTTAATTTGTTAGTTTCTAAAGTTTGAAAATTTCTAAGTTTGGTGTCTTGCATGTTTTTCTTTCATTAAAAATTTTTCAAAAATAAGTCTTGATGTTCATCTTGATCTTCAAAGTGTTCTTGGTGTTCATCTTGACATTCATAGTGTTCTTGCATGCATTGTGTGTTTTGATTCATAATTTTTATGTTATGAGTCTTTTTCATGTTTTTCTCTCTCATCATTGAAAATTCAAAAATAAAAAAAAAATCTTTTCCTTCTTTTACTCAAAATTTTCGAAAATATGATTTGATTTAGTCAAAAAGTTTTTAAATTTAATTGTTTCCTATGAATCAAATCAAATTTTCAATTTAAAAATCTTATCTTTTCAAAATCTTTTTCAAAAATCAAATCTTTTTCATTTTACCTTCATATTTTCGAAAACTTTTTAAATTTGATTTTCAAAATCTTTTTCTTATTTTATTTCTTAATTTTCAAAATCTTTACTAACATTTAATATGATTGATTGAAAAATTTCAAGTTGTTACTTGCTTATTAAGAAAGATTCAATCTTTAAACTCTAGAATCATATCTTTTTAGTTTCTTGTTAGTCAAGTAATCAACTTTAGTTTTCAAAATCAAATCTTTTTAATTTTCTTTTCAAATATTTTTCAAATTAAAATCTCAATTATATCTTTTTCAAATTCAATTTCAAAATCTTTTCTAACTTCTTAGCCTTTTAAAAAAAATTGATTTTCAATTCTTATCTTTTTGTTTCAATCATATCTTTTTAAATTTCAATCATATCTTTTTCAAAAACAAATTTCAAAACTTTTTCGATCAATCTTATCTTTTCATTTCAATCATATCTTTTTCAAAACTACCTAACTAATCCTCTCTCTCTCTTATTTTCGAAAATTCCCTCTCTCCTTTTTCAAAATTCCTTTTTAATTAACTAATTGTTTTAATTTTAATTTAATTTCAACTTTAATTTTCGAAATCTAACTTTCAATTCTAATTTTTATTTTAATTAAATTTCGAAATTCTCTCTCTCATCTCCTTCTATTTATTTATTCATCTACTAACACTTCTCTTCCATCCAAAAATTCGAACACCACCTCCCTCTCTGTGTTTGAGTTTTCCCTCTTCTCTTCTTTACATTACATTCTTTTCTTCTTCGACTCACACAAAGGAATCTCTATACTGTGACATAGAGAATTCCATATTTTCTTTGTTATTCCCTTCTTTGTCATATGAGCAGGAGCAAGGACAAGAACATTCTTGTTGAAGCAGATCCTGAACCTGAAAGGACTCTGAAAAGAAAATTAAGAGAAGTTAAAATACAACAATCCAGAGACAACCTTACATAAATTTTCGAACAAGAAGAGGAGATGGCAGCCGAAAATAATAATAATGCAAGGAGGATGCTTGGTGAATTTACTACACCTAATTCCAATTTACATGGAAGAAGCATCTCCATTCCTACCATTGGAGCAAATTATTTTGAGCTGAAACCTCAATTAGTTTCTCTGATGCAACAGAACTGCAAGTTTCATGGACTTCTATCTGAAGATCCTTTTCAGTTCTTAACTGAGTTCTTGCAGATCTGTGATACTGTTAAGACCAATGGGGTTGACCCCGAGGTCTACAGGCTTATGCTTTTCCCGTTTGCTGTAAGAGACAGAGCTAGAGTGTGGTTGGACTCTCAACCCAAAGATAGCCTGAATTCTTGGGATAAGCTGGTCAAGGCTTTCTTAGCCAAGTTCTTTCCTCCTCAAAAGCTTAGTAAGCTTAGAGTGGATGTTCAAACCTTGAGACAGAAAGAAGGTGAATCCCTCTATGAAGCTTGGGAGAGATATAAGCAACTGACCAAAAAGTGTCCTTCTGACATGCTTTCAGAATGGACCATCCTGGATATATTCTATGATGGTCTGTCTGAATTAGCTAAGATGTCATTGGATACTTCTGCAGGTGGATCCATTCACCTAAAGAAAACGCCTGTAGAAGCTCAAGAACTCATTGACATGGTTGCTAATAACCAGTTCATGTACACTTCTGAGAGGAATCTTGTGAGTAATGGGATGCCTCAGAAGAAGGGAGTTCTTGAAATTGATACTCTAAATGCCATATTGGCTCAGAATAAAATATTGACTCAGTAAGTCAATATGATTTCTCAGAGTCTGAATGGAATGCAAGCTGCATCCAACAGTACTCAAGAGGCATCTTCTAAGGAAGAAGCTTATGATCTTGAGAACCCTGCAATAGCAGAGGTGAATTACATGGGTGAACCTTATGGAAACACCTATAATCCCTCATGGAAAAATCACCCAAATCTCTCATGGAAGGATCAACAAAAGCCTCAACAAGGCTTTAATAATGATGGAAGAAACAGGTTTAGCAATAGCAAGCCTTTTCCATCATCCACTCAGCAAAAGACAGAGAGTTCTGAGTAGACCTCTAGCTTGGCAAATATAGTCTCTAATCTATCTAAGGCCACTCTAAGTTTCATGAATGAAACAAGGACCTCCATTAGAAATATGGAAGCACAAGTGGGCCAGCTGAGTAAAAGGATCACTGAAACCCCTCCTAGTACTCTCCCAAGCAATACAAAAGAAAATCCAAAAGGATAGTGCAAGGCCATTGAATTGATCATCATGGCCGAAACCACAAAAGAGGAGGAGGACGTGAATCCCAGTGAGGAAGACCTCTTGGAATGTCCAGAGATCAATAAGGAGTTTTCCTCTGAAGAACCAAAGGAATCTAAGGCTCATCTGGAGACCATAGAGATTCCATTAAACCTCCTTATGCCATTCATGAGCTCTGATGAGTATTCTTCTTCTGAAGAGAATGAAGATGTTACTGAAGAGCAAGTTGCCAAGTACCTTGGTGCTATCATGAAGATGAATGCCAAATTATTTGTTAATGAGACTTGGGAAGATGAACCTCCCTTGCTCACCAATGAACTGAGTGATCTGGATCAACTGAGATTGCCTCAGAAGAAACAGGATCCTGGAAAGTTCTTAATACCTTGTACCATAGGCACCATGACCTTTGAGAAGGCTCTATGTGACCTTGGGTCAGGGATAAACCTCATGCCCCTCTCTGTAATGGAGAAACTGGGAATCTTTGAGGTGTAAGCTACCAGAGTCTCATTAGAGATGGCAGACAACTCAAGAAAACAGGCTTATGGTCAAGTAGAGGACGTGTTAGTAAAGGTTGAAGACCTTTACATCCCTGATGATTTCATAATCCTGGATACTGAGAAGGATGAGGATGAATCTATCATTCTTGGAAGACCCTTCCTAGCCACAGCAAGAGCTGTGATTGATGTGGCCAGAGGAGAATTGATCCTTCAACTGAATAAGGACTCCCTTGTGTTTAAAACTCAAGGATCTCCTTCTGTAACCATGGAGAGGAAGCATGAAAAGCTTCTCTCACTGCAGAGTCAATCAAAGCCCCCACAGTCAAACTCTAAGTTTGGTGTTGGGAGGCCTCAACCAAACTCTAAGTTTGGTGTTGAACTCCCATATCCAAACTCTAAGTTTGGTGTTGGGAGTCTATAAAATTAACCTGATCACCTGTGTGGCTCCATGAGAGCCCACTATCAAGCTATTGACATTAAAGAAGCGCTTGTTGGGAGGCAACCCAATGTTATTTAATCATTTTTATTTTATTTTCTCTTTGTTATTTCATGTTTTATTAGGTTGATGATCATGTGGAGTCACAAAAACTACTGAAAAATCAAAAACAGAATGAAAAATAGCATTGAAAATAGAACACCTTGGAGGAAGGGCTTACTAGCGTTTAACGCCAGAACGGAGCATGAAATTGGCGTTAAACGCCAGAAACAAGCAGCAGTCTGGCGTTTAAACGCCAGGATTGCACCCAGAGGAAAGTTGGCATTAAACGCCAGAAACAAGCATCAGACTGGCGTTTAACGCCAGAAACATGCACCATACTGGCGTTCAACGCCAGAAACATGCTGCAATCTGGCGTTAAACGCCAAGATTGCATATATAGGGCGTTTTACACGCCTCAAAGGTGAAGGGATGAGAAATCCTCAAACACCTCAGGATCTGTGGACCCCACAGGATCCCCACTTACCTTTCTTTTCTCCTCTTCACACCTTTTCATATCACTTTTCCCCAAATACCCCTCACCAACCAACTCAATCACTCTTTCCCATCACCTCTTCACCACTCACATCTATCCTCTCTTCCCCAAAAACCCCACCTACGTTTAAATTCAAAATAATTTCCCTCCCAAACCCAACCCTAAATGGCCGAACCCTAACCCCTCCCCACTCCTATATAAACCCCTCATTCCTTCTTTATTTTCACACAACACAACCCTCTCTTCTTCCCCTTGGCCGAATCCACCTTCTCCCTCCATCTCCTCCATTTTTCTTCTTCTTCTACTTCTTTCTCTTTTCTTTTGCTCGAGGACGAGCAACCATTTTAAGTTTGGTGTGGTAAAAGCATTGCTTTTTGTTTTTCCATAACCATTTATGGCACCTAAGGCCAGAGAAACCTCTAGAAAGAGGAAAGGGAAGGCAATCGCTTCGACCTCTAAGTCATGAGAGATGGAGAGATTCATCTCTAAGGTTCATCAAGACCACTTCTATGAAGTTGTGGCCAAGAAGAAAGTGATCCCTGAGGTTTCTTTCAAACTCAAAAAGAATGAGTATCTGGAGATCCGACTTGAAATCCAAAGAAGAGGTTGGGAAGTTCTAACCAACCCCATTCAACAAGTCGGGATCTTAATGGTTTAAGAGTTCTATACAAACGCATGGGTTACCAGGAACCATGATCAAAGTGTGAACCCGAACCCAAAGAATTGGCTCACCATGATTCGGGGGAAATACTTAAATTTCAGTCTGGAGAATGTGAGGCTGGCATTCAACTTGCCAATGATGGAAGAGAATGCACGCCCCTACATTAGAAGAGTCAACTTTGATCAAAGGTTGGACCAAGTCCTCACGGACATATGTGTGGAAGGAGCTCAATGGAAAATTGACTCAAAAGGCAAGCTGGTTCAACTAAGAAGGCTTAACCTCAAACCAGTAGCTAGAGGATGGTTGGAGTTCATTCAACACTTAATCATTCCTACTAGCAACCGGTCTGAAGTTATTATAGACCGGGCCATCATGATCCATAGCATCATGATTGGGGAGGAAGTGGAGGTTCATGAGATTATACCTCAAGAACTCTACAAGGTGGCTGACAAGTCCTCCAACTTGGCAAGGTTAGCCTTTCCTCACCTCATTTGCCACCTCTGTAATTTGGCTGGGATTGACATAGAGGGAGACATCCTCATTGAAAAGGACAAGCCCATCACTAAGAAAAGGATGGAGCAAACAAGAGAGCATGGACCTCAACATGAGCATGAGGAAATTCCTCACCATGAAATCCCTGAGATGCCTCAAGGGATGCACTTTTCTCCACAAAACTATTGGGAACAAATCAACATTTCCCTAGGTGAATTAAGTTCCAACATGGGACAATTAAGGGAGCACTCCATCATCCTCCATGAAATTAGAGAAGATCAAAGAGCTATGAGGGAGGAGCAAGAAAGACAAGGAAGAGACATAGAGGATCTCAAAAGCACCATTGGTTCTTCAAGAAGAGGAAGACGCCACCCTCACTAAGGTGGACTCATTCCTTAATCTCCTTGTTTATTTATTTTCCTGTTTTTCAATTTTTATGCTTTATTTTTGTTTATGTTTTTATCTTCATAATCACTAGTATTTAAGTGTCTATGCCTTAAAGTTATGAATGTCCTATGAATCCATCACCTCTCTTGAATGAAAAAATGATTTAATTACAAAAGAATAAGAAGTACATGGTTTCGAATTCATCCTTGAAACTAGTTTAATTATTTTGATGTGCTGACAATACTTTTTGTTTTCTGAATGAATGCTTGAACAGTGCATATGTCTTTTGAAGTTGTTGTTTGAGAATGTTAAATATGTTGGCTCTTGAAAGAATGATGATAAGGAGAAATGTTATTTGATAATCTGAAAAATCATAAAATTGATTCTTGAAGCAAGAAAAATCAGTGAATACAGAAAGCTTGCGGAAAAAAAAAAGAGAAAAATGGCAAAAAAAAATAATAGAAAGAAAAAGAAAAAGCAAGTAGAAAAAGCCAAAAGCTCTTAAAACCAAAAGGCAAGAGCAAAAAGCCAATAACCCTTAAAACCAAAAGGCAAGGATAAATAAAAAGGATCCCAAGGCTTTGAGCATCAGTGGATAGGAGGGCCTAAAGGAATAAAATCCTGGCCTAAGCGGCTAAACCAAGCTGTCCCTAACCATGTGCTTGTGGCGTGAAGGTGTCAAGTGAAAACTTGAGACTGAGCGGTTAAAGTCAAGGTTTAAAGCAAAAGAAGAGTGTGCTTAAGAACCCTGGACACCTCTAATTGGGGACTTTAGCAAAGCTGAGTCACAATCTGAAAAGGTTCACCCAATTATGTGTCTGTGGCATTTATGTATCCGGTGGTAATACTGGAAAACAAAGTGCTTAGGGCCACGGCCAAGACTCATAAGGTAGCTGTGTTCAAAAATCAACATACTGAACTAGGAGAATCAATAACACTATCTGAACTCTGAGTTCCTATAGATGCCAATCATTCTGAACTTCAATGGATAAAGTGATATGCCAAAACTATTCAAGAGGCAAAAAGCTACAAGTCCCGCTCATCTGATTGGAGCTATGTTTCATTGATATTTTGGAATTTATAGTATATTCTCTTCTTTTTATCCTATTTGATTTTCAGTTGCTTGGGGACAAGCAACAATTTAAGTTTGGTGTTGTGATGAGCGGATAATTTATACGCTTTTTGGCATTGTTTTTAGTATGTTTTTGGTATGATTTAGTTAGTTTTTAGTATATTTTTATTAGTTTTTAATTAAAAATCACATTTCTGGACTTTACTATGAGTTTGTGTGTTTTTCTGTGATTTCAGGTATTTTCTGGCTGAAATTGAGGGACCTGAGCAAAAATCAGATTCAGAGGTTGAAGAAGGACTGCAGATGCTGTTGGATTCTGACCTCCCTGCACTTAAAGTGGATTTTCTGGAGCTACAGAACTTCACATAGCATGCTTCCAATTGCATTGGAAAGTAGACATCCAGTGCTTTCCAGAAATATATAATAGTCCATACTTTGAATAAGGATTGACGACGTAAACTGGCGTTCAACGCCAGTTCCATGCTGCATTCTGGAGTCAAACGCCCGAAACAAGTTGCAAAGTGGAGTTCAACGCCAGAAACATGTTACAAACTGGCGTTCAACTCCAAGAATGACCTCTCCACGTGTAAACTTCAAGCTCAGCCCAAGCACACACGAAGTGGGCACCAGAAGTGGATTTCTACATCATTTACTCAATTCTGTAAACCCTAGTAACTAGTTTAGTATAAATAGGACTTTTTACTATTGTATTAGACATCTTGGGACGTTTAGTTCTTAGATCATGGGGGCTGGCCATTCGGCCATGCATGAACCTTTCACTTATGTATTTTTCAACGGTAGAGTTTCTACACACCATAGATTAAGGTGTGGAGCTCTGCTGTTCCTCAAAGATTAATGCAAAGTACTACTATTTTTCTATTCAATTCAACTTATTCTGCTTCTAAGATATTCATTCGCACTTCAATATGATGGATGTGATGATCGTGACAGTCATCATCATTCTCAACTTATAAACGCGTGCCTGACAACCACTTCCGTTCTACCTTAGATTGAATGGATATCTCTTGGATATCTAATACAGGGGACCGAGTCCGAGATATTAGTGTCTTCGTGGTATAAGTTAGAACCCATGGATGGCCATTCCTGAGATCTGGAAAGTCTAAAACTTGTCTGTGGTATTCCGAGTAGGATCTGGGAAAGGATGGCTGTGACGAGCTTCAAACTCGCGAGTGCTGGGCGTAGTGACAGACGCAAAAGGATAGTAAATCCTATTCCAGTATGATCGAGAACCAACAGATGATTAGCCATGCAGTGACAGCGCATTGGACCATTTTCACAGGAGGATGGGATGTAGCCATTGACAACGGTGATGCCCTACATAAAGCTTGCCATGGAAAGGAGTAGGATTGATTGGATGAAGACAGCAGGAAAGCAGAGATCAGAGGAACGAAAGCATCTCTATACGCTTATCTAAAATTTTCGCCAATGAATTACATAAGTACCACTATCCTATTTTATATTTTATTTATTTTCATCCACTATAATTTCTTAATACAATTTAATCTGCCTGACTGAGATTTACAAGGTGACCATAGCTTGCTTCAAGCCAACAATCTCCGTGGGATCGACCCTTACTCACGTAAGGTTTATTACTTGGACGACCTAGTGCACTTGCTGGTTAGTTGTACAAAGTTGTGAAACAGATATAAGATCATGAACGTGCGTATTGAGTTTTTAGCACCGTTACCAAGGAATGGAATGATCACAATTTCGCACACCAAACTCCTTCCTTGAGATCTTCTTGTCATGCCACCTCTTAGCTTTTTCCTTGTATATCTTAGCATTTTCATAAGCTTCTAGCCTAAACTCATCCAACTCATTTAGTTGGAGTAGCCTCTTCTCTCCTGCTGCTTGAGAATCAAGTTTGAGGAGTTTAGTGGCCCAGAAAGCTTTATGCTCAAGCTCTACAGGGAGGTGACAAGATTTGCCATATAACAGCTGAAAAGGGAACTTTCCAATAGGAGTTTTGAATGCTATTCTATATGCCCATAGTGCATCTTCTTGCTTCCTGGCCCAATCTTTTCTTGTGCTTCCTACTGTTTTCTCTAAGATCTTCTTCAACTCTCTATTTGCTAACTCAGCCTGGCCATTAGTCTGAGGGTGGTATGGCGTAGCTACTTTATGAATCACTCCATATTTGTGAAGGAGTTTTTCCATCTGCTTGTTGCAAAAATGACTACCACCATCACTGATAAGATCCTTGGGCACTCCATATCTAGTGAAAATGTGCTTCTTAAGGAATTGAAGGACAATCTGTGCATCATATGTGGTTGTGGCTATGGCTTCTACCCACTTTGAGACATACTCTATTACTACTAAAATGTATTTGAAAGAGTAGGAGGGAGAGAACGGGCCCATGAAATCAATGCCCCAAAGATCAAACAGCTCCACTTCTAGGATGTAGTTCTGAGGCATCTCATTCCTTCTTGTCAATCCTCCAACTCTTTGGGATTCATTACATTAGCGAACAAACTCTCTGGCATCCTTGAAGATGGTTGGCCAATAGAATCCACTCTGCAGTACTTTAGCAGCTGTTCTTTCTGGTCCAAAGTGTCCACCGTAGGCTGAACCATGACAATGCCACAATATATCTCTCATTTCATTTTCAGGGACACACCTCCTAATCATTCCATCAGAGCATCTCTTGAATAAGAAAGGTTCGTCCCACAAAAACATTCTTGCGTTATTGAGTAGCTTTTTCACTTGTTGCTTGGAAAATTCTTGAGGTATCTTCCTTCCCACCTTGTAGTTTGCTATGTCAGCAAACCAAGGTGCTTGCTGAACTTGGAAAAGATGCTCATCAAGGAATTTTTCATTCACTTGCTGTGGTGTATCTTGATTGGCCTCTTGTGGCACTCTTGACAAATGATCTGCTACTTGATTCTCACTCCCCTTCCTATCTCTCACTTTAATGTCGAATTCTTGTAGTAGCAGCACCCACCTAATAAGCCTTGGCTTTGAATCCTGTTTAGACATTAGATACTTGAGAGCAGCATGGTCAGTATATACTATAACCTTTGAACCAATCAAGTATTGTCTAAATTTATCAAATGCATATACAATTGCCAAAAGCTCTTTTTCTCAGTGGTGGTATAATTTTTCTGTGCTTCATTTAACACCTTGCTAGCATAATATATGACATGGTGCATCTTGTCTTTATTTTGCCCCAACACAGCACCAATTGCAAAGTCACTTGCATCACACATAAGTTCAAAAGGTAATTTCCAATCAGGGGTTGTGATAATTAGTGCTGTAATGAGTTTTCTCTTTAGAGTTTCAAAGACATGCTTGAAACTGTCATCAAAGATAAAAGGGCTATCAATCATCAGCAAATTGCTCAATGGTTTTGCTATTTTTGAAAAATCTTTGATGAACCTCCTATAAAAACCAGCATGCCCAAGAAAACTCCTTACTGCTTTCACATTAACAGGTATAGGAAGCTTTTCAATGATTTCTATTTTAGCTTTATCAACTTCTATACCTTTGCTCGACACTTTATGCCCAAGAACTATTGATTAGCGGATAATTTATACCCTTTTGGTATTGTTTTTACATAGTTTTTAGTATGTTTTAGTTGCTTTTTATTATAGTTTTTATTAGTTTTTATTCAAAAATAACATTTCTGGACTTTACTATGAGTTTGTGTGTTTTTCTGTAATTTCAGGTATTTTCTGGCTGAAATTGAGGGACCTGAGCAAAAATCTTATTCAGAGGCTGAAAAAGGACTGCAGATGCTGTTGGATTCTGACCCTCCTGCACTCAAAGTGGATTTTCAGAAGCTACAGAAATTCAATTGGTGTGCTCTCAATTGCCTAAGAAAGTAGACATCCTGGGCTTTCCAGCAATATATAATAGTTTATACTTTGCCCTAGATTTGATGGCCCAAACTGGCGTCCAAATCCAGCCTAAAACATTTTGGCGTAAAACGCCAAAACTGGCACCAGAATTGGAGTTAAACGCCCAAACTGGCACCAAAGCTGGCGTTTAACTCCAGGAACAGCCTATGCACGTGAAAGCTTCAATGCTCAGCCCAAGCACAAACCAAGTGGGCCCCGAAAGTGGATTTTTGCACTATTTGCACTTAGTTAGTCAGTTTCTATAATCCATAGTAACTAGTTTAGTATAAATAGCACTTTTTACTATTGTATTAGGGGACTTTGGATCTAGTTTTCATACTTTGGGGCTGAGACCATTGTTCACGTTTCGGGGGCTGGCCTCACGGCCATGTGGTGCACGAAATTGTGACCATCAATGGCGCCAACAACTCGGTACGCACAATTGTAATCTCAACTCTTTATCACAACTACGCACAACTAACCAGCAAGTGTACTGGGTCATCCAAGTAATAAACCTTACGTGAGTAAGGGTCGATCCCACGGAGATTGTCGGCTTGAAGCAAGCTATGGTCATCTTGTAAATCTCAGTCAGGTGGATTCAAGTGGTTATGGAGAATTGATAATTAAAAGATGAATAAAACATAAAATAAGATAGAGATACTTATGTAATTCATTGGTAAGAATTTCAGATAAGCGTATGAAGATGCTTTGTTCCTCCTGAACCTCTGCTTTCCTATTACCTTCATCCAATCATTCATACTCCTTTCCATGGCAAGCTTTATGTTGGGCATCACCGTTGTCAATGGCTACCTCCCGTCCTCTCAGTGAAAATGGTCCAAATGCACTGTAACCGCACGGCTAATCATCTGTTGGTTCTCGATCATATTGGAATAGGATCCATTGATCCTTTTGCGTCTGTCACTACGCCCAACACTCGTGAGTTTGAAGCTCGTCATAGTCATCCCTTCCCAGATCCTACTCGGAATACCACAGACAAGGTTTAGACTTTCCAGATCTCAGGAATGCCCGCCAATAATTCTAGCCTATACCACGAAGGTTCTAATCTAAGATTAGAAACCCAAGAGATACACATTCAAGCTTGTTTGCATGTAGAACGGAAGTGGTTGTCAGGCACGCGTTCATAGGTGAGAATGATGATGAGTGTCACGGATCATCACATTCATCAAGTTGAAGAACGAGTGTATATCTTAGAGAAGAAGTAGGCGTGAATTGAATAGAAAAACAGTAGTACTTTGCATTAATTCATGAGGAACAGCAGAGCTCCACACCTTAATCTATGGTGTGTAGAAACTCCACCATTGAAAATACATAAGAACAAAAGGTCTAGGCATGGCCGAATGGCCAGCTTCCCAAAGATGAAAAGGTCTATCAAAATATATCCCAGTATGAAAATACAATAGCAAAAGGTCCTATCTATAGAAAACTAGTAGCCTAGGGTTACAGAAATAAGTAATTAATGCATAAATCTTCTTCCGGGCCCACTTGGTGTGTGCTTGGGCTGAGAATTGAAGCTTTCATGTGTAGAGACTTTTCTTGGAGTTAAACGCCAGCTTTTGTGCCAGTTTGGGCATTTAACTCCAGCTTTTATGCCAGTTCTGGCGTTTTGACGCCAGAATTTTTATGCTGACTTAGAACGCCGGTTCGGGCCATCAAATCTCGGGCAAAGTATAGACTATTATATATTGCTGGAAAACCCAGGATGTCTACTTTCCAACGCAATTAAGAATGCGCCAATTGGGCCTCTGTAGCTCCAGAAAATCCACCTCTAGTGAAGGGAGGTCAGAATCCAACAGCATCTGCAGTTCTTTTTCAGCCTCTGCATAAGATTTTTGCTCAGGTCCCTCAATTTCAGCCAGAAAATACCTGAAATCATAGAAAAACACAAAAACTCATAGTAAAGTCCAGAAATGTGATTTTTATTTAAAAACTAATAAAAATATAATAAAAACTAACTGAAAATACTAAAAATATACTAAAAACAATGCCAAAAAGCGTATAAATTATCCGCTCATCACAACAGCAAACTTAATTTGTTGCTTGTCCCCAAGCAACTGAAAATCAAATAGGATAAAAAGAAGAGAATATACAATGAATTCCCAAAACATCTATGAAGATCAGTCTTAATTAGATGAGCGGGGCTATTAGCTTTTTGCTTCTGAACAGTTTTGGCATCTCACTTCTTCCTTTGAAGTTCAGAATGATTGGCTTCCATAGAACTCAGAATTCAGATAGTGTTATTGATTCTCCTAGTACAGTATGTTGATTCTTGAACACAGTTACTTTATGAGTCTTAGCCGTGATCCTAAGCATTTTATTTTCCAGTATTACCACCGGATACATAAATGCCACAGACACATGACTGGGTGAACCTTTTCAGATTGTGACTTAACTTTGCTAGAGTCCCCAGTTAGAGGTGTCCAGAGCTCTTAAGCACACTCTTTTTGCTTTGGACCACAACTTTAACCGCTCAGTCTCAAGTTTTTCACTTGACACCTTCACGCCACAAGCACATGGTTAGGGACAGCTTGGTTTAGCCGCTTAGGCCAGGATTTTATTCCTGTGGGCCCTCCTATCCACTGATGCTCAAAGCCTTGGATCCCTTTTATTCTACCTTTGCTTTTTGGTTTAAAGGGCTATTGACTTTTTCTGCTTGCTTTTTCTTTCTCTCTTTTTTTTTCGCATATTTTTTTCTGCAAGCTTTTCACTGCTTTTTCTTGCTTCAAAAATCAATTTTATGATTTTTCAGATTATCAATAACATTTCTCCTTTTTCATTATTCTTTCAAGAGCCAACAATTTTAACATTCATGAACAACAAATTCAAAAATATGCACTGTTCAAGCATTCATTCAGAAAAACAAAAAAAAGTATTGCCACCACATCAAAATAATTAATCTGTTTTAAAATTCAAAATTCACAATACCAAACTTAAATTGTTGCTTGTCCCCATGCAACTGAAAATCATATAGGATAAAAAGAATAGAATGTACAATGAATTCCAAAAACATCTATGAAGATCAGTATTAATTAGATGAGCAGGACTTTTAGCTTTTTGCTTCTGAACAGTTTTGGCATCTCACTTTATCCCTTGAAGTTCAGAATGATTGGCATCTATAGGAACTCAGAATCCAAATAGTGTTATTGATTCTCCTAGTTAAGTATGTTGATTCTTGAACACAGCTACTTTATGAGTCTTGGCCGTGACCCTAAGCATTTTATTTTTCAGTATTACCACCGGATACATAAATGCCACAGACACATGACTGGGTGAACCTTTTCAGATTGTGACTCAGCTTTGCTAAAGTCCCCAGTGAGAGGTGTCTATGGCTCTTAAGCACACTCTTTTTGCTTTGGACCACGACTTTAACCGCTCAGTCTCAAGTTTTCACTTGACACCTTCACGCCACAAGCACATGGTTAGGACAGCTTGGTTTAGCCGCTTAGGCCAAGATTTTATTCCTGTGGGCCCTTCTATCCACTGATGCTCAAAGCCTTGGATCCTTTTTATTTTACCCTTGCCTTTTGGTTTAAAGGATTATTGGCTTTTTCTGCTTGCTTTTTCTTTTTCTCTCTTTTTTTTCGCATATATCCTTTTTTCTGCAAGCTTTTCACTGCTTTTTCTTGCTTCAAGAATCAATTTTATGATTTTTCAGATTATCAAATAACATTTCTCCTTTTCCATCATTCTTTCAAGAGCCAACAATTTTAACATTCATGAATCAACAATATCAAAAATATGCACTGTTCAAGCATTCATTCAGAAAGACAAAAGTATTGCCACCACGTCAAAATAATTAAACTGTTTTAAAATTCGAAATTCATGCACTTCTTTTTCTTTTTCAATTAAAAACATTTTTCATTTAAGAAAGGTTGTGGATTCATTTTCATAGCTTTAAGGCATAGACACTTAGACACTAATGATCATGTAATAAAGACATAAATATAAATAAACATCAAGCATAATTTTCGAAAAACAAAAAATAAAGAACAAGGAAATTAAAGAACGGGTCCACCTTAGTGATGGCGGCTTGTTCTTCCTCTTGAAGATCTTATGGAGTGCTTGAGCTCCTCAATGTCTCTTCCTTGCCTTTGTTGCTCCTCTCTCATGGTTCTTTGATCTTCTCTAATTTCATGGAGGAGGATAGAATGCTCTTGGTGCTCCACCCTTAGTTGTCCTATATTGGAACTTAATTCTCCTAGGGAGGTGTTAATTTGCTCCCAATAGTTTCGTGGAGGAAAATGCATCCCTTGAGGTATCTCAGGGATTTTATGATGAGGAATTTCCTTATGCTCATGGTGAGGTTCTGTCATTTGCTCCATCCTTTTCTTAGTGATGGGCTAATCCTCATCAATAAGGATGTATTCCTCTATGTCAATTCCAGCTGAATTGCAGAGGTGACAAATAAGGTGAGGGAAGGCTAACCTTGCCAAGGTAGAGGGCTTGTCTGCCACCTTGTAGAGTTTTTGGAAGATAACCTCATGAACTTCTACTTCCTCATGATGCTATGAATCATGATGGCTCGGTCTATAGTAACTTCATACCGGTTGCTAGTGGGAACGATTGAGCGTTGGATAAACTCCAACCATCCCCTAGCCACGGGCTTGAGGTCATGCCTTCTTAGTTGAACCGGCTTCCCTCTTGAATCTTTCTTCCATTGAGCGCCCTTGATAAACTACTATTTTATGGTTTATATTGTGTTTAATTGTGTGGTTTTATCATGATCCTTACCCACTTATTCATTAAATTAGCATGATATTATAATCCCTTCCTGAATTTATAACATGTTTGAAAACTGCTTCCTAGAGACTTTAATTATGTATTTTTAATTCTCCTTTATTCCATTCGATGCCGTGATCTGTGTGTTGAGTGTTTCAGACTCTATAGGGCATGAATGAGTTGGAGATTGGAAAGGAAGCTAGCAAAAATGGAAGGAACACAAGAATTTGAGAAGATAACCAGCGAGAAGTGACGCGGTCGCCTGGCTCACGCGACCGCGCGAAGGAGAGCAAATCGCAGTGACGCGGCCGCATGGCTCATGCGGCCGTGCGGATTGGAAAAGCTCAAGCGACGCGGTAGCGTGGACGACGCGAACGCGTGGCAAGGAAAAGCGCGAATGACGCGTTCGCATGGACGACGCGATCGCGTGACATGTGCGATCTGCATAATCTGCAGGATTCACTGGGGGCGATTTTGGACCTTATTTTGACCCAGTTTTCAGCCCGAAACAGCAGACTAGAGCTAGAGAATATGCAGAAACAAAAGAGAACATTCATTCTCGACAATTTTGAGTTTTAGATCTAGTTTTACTCCCTTAGGTTTCTTTCTCTAGGTTTAAGAATTTTAATTTTCAATTGGTCTTAGCATTGGAACATTGAGAAGAGCTATTTCCTCATCAAGACTTCGTCATTCTTGTTCGTTCTCTTAACTTTGTTTTATTCTTCCATGTTCTTTGCTTTGTTCAATTTTGTCATTTGAATACTTTCATGATTTTAATTTATTTCTTCCAATTTGATTTATTTTCCATTCCAATAATCATATCTTCTTTTAATTACCTTTCATGTGTTATGGATTTATTATTTACAATGAGTGAGTAGTTCCCTCACTTGATAGGGAGTTGATTAAAGGAACTCTTGAGTTCGAAGGATTGAAAGAAAAATTGTAATTGGGTTAACTGTTGGATTGTTATCTAATCACTAACACCAATCCCTTTGAACTAAGTGGGTTGCAACTCGTGAACAGATCTAGCATTCCAACTTGTTTGACTTTCCTTTACCTAGTAAAGGATAACTAAACAGAACAACCATCAATTATAAATTAATCTTGAAATCATCCCATCAATGATAGAGATTCCAACTAATCAACTCCCAGTCAAGTCTTTTATTCATATTATTTGAATTTTCTCAATTTAATTTTCCACCTACTTAACTCAACTTCTTGGAACATCTTGATGACAAGTCATTTTAGCCTAGTTTCACTAGCCTTTTTCTTTTGTTTTCAATTGATTTATGCACTTTCTTGAGCCATAAGCAAGCCAATTGGGTAGATGGTGCACGAAATTGTGATACATATCCATGGCTTCAAAGGCCTGGTACTCTGATCTAGTTTTATTGTCTGTCACAACTTCGATACAACTAACCAGCAAGTGCACTGGGTCGTCCAAGTAATACCTTACGTGAGTAAGGGTCGAATCCCACGGAGATTGTTGGTATGAAGCAAGCTATGGTCACCTTGTAAATCTCAGTCAGGCAGATATAAAGTGATAATGGTGTTTTCGAATATTATATAATAAAATAGGGATAGAGATACTTATGTAAATCATTGGTAGGAATTTCAGATAAGCGAATGGAGATGCTTTTCGTTCCTCTGAACCTCTGCTTTCCTGCTATCTTCATCCAATCAGTCTTACTCCTTTCCATGGCTGGCTTTATGTGATACATCACCAATGTCAATGGCTACTTTCGGTCATCTCTCAGGAAAATGATCCAATGCCCTGTCACGGCACGGCTAATCGTCTGGAGGCATCACCCTTGCCAATGGCTTCATCTTATCCTCTCAGTGAATAATATGCTCACGCACCCTGTCACGGCACGGCTATTCATCTGTCGGTTCTCGATCATGCTGGAATAGGATTTACTATCCTTTTGCGTCTGTCACTAACGCCCTGCAATCGCGAGTTAGGAGCTCGTCACAGTCATTCAATCATTGAATCCTACTCGGAATACCACAGACAAGGTTTAGACCTTCCGGATTCTCTTGAATGCCGCCATCATTCTAGCTTACGCCATGAAGATTCTGGTTAGGAGATCTAAGAGATACTCATTCTAGCTTATTTCATGTAGAACAGAAGTGTTTGTCAGGCACGCGTTCATAAGGGAGAAGAATGATGAGCGTCACACATAATCATCACCTTCATCACGTTCTTGGGTGCGAATGGATATCTTAGAAGAGAAATAAGAAGAATTGAATAGAAAACAGTAGTACTTTGCATTAATCTTTGAGGAACAGCAGAGCTCTACACCTTAATCTATGGAGTGTAGAAACTCTACCGTTGAAAATACATAAGTGAAGGTCCAGGCATGGCCAAGATGGCCAGCCCCCTAAAACGTGATCAAAGGATCATAAGGTAATCCCAAGATGGTCTAAAAGACTAGTAAGAGGTCCTATTTATAATAAACTAGCTACTAGGGTTTACATGAGTAATTAATTGATGCATAAATCCACTTCCGGGGCCCACTTGGTGTGTGTTTGGGCTGAGCTTAAGTGTAGCACGTGCAGAGGCCATTTGTGGAGTTGAACGCCAGTTTCTGTGCCAGTTTGGGCGTTCAACTCTGGTTTTGGATCCTTTTCTGGCGCTGGACGCCAGATTTGGGCAGAAGGCTGGCGTTGAACGCCAGTTTACGTCGTCAATTCTTGGCCAAAGTATGGACTATTATATATTTCTGGAAAGCCCTGGATGTCTACTTTCCAACGCAATTGGAAGCGCGCCATTTCGAGTTCTGTAGCTCCAGAAAATCTACTTTGAGTGCAGGGAGGTCAGAATCCAACAGCATCAGCAGTCCTTTTTCAACCTCTGAATCTGATTTCTGCTCAAGTCCCTCAATTTCAGCCAGAAAATACCTGAAATCACAGAAAAACACACAAACTCATAGTAAAGTCCAGAAATGTGAATTTAACATAAAAACTAATGAAAACATCCCTAAAAGTAACTAGATCCTACTAAAAACATACTAAAAACAATGTCAAAAAGCGTATAAATTATCCGCTCATCAGTAGATTTCCATGTTTCCTTTGATTTAATCAACCATAGATGAATTAATGCAATTTCATGAGGATTTATGCTATAATTGCCACATATTATGAAAGAATGACAAACTCATGATTTTGAGCATAGCTTTGATGTGTTTGGTTGATTGATGATAGGTGAAGAAAGCTTGGAGAAAGGTTGAAGCAAGAAGGAATGGCTAGGAGAAAGAGAGAACAAAAAGTTTGAGAAAACGTTTGCCTCAAACTTTAGCTCAAACTTTTGGATAAGTGAAAACACACCAGGGAACAAAAAGCTTGAGCAAAAGTTTGCCTCAAACTTTAGCTCAAACTTTTGGGAGAAAAGCTTGAGCCAACGTTTGCCTCAAACTTTTTGGCAAACGTTGGCATCACAAATCAACACCCTGGAGAGAAAAAGTTTGCGCCAACGTTTGCCTCAAACTTTTTGGCAAACGTTGGCGCCATCAGCAACACACCCTGGAGACAAAAAGTTTGCGCCAACGTTTGCCTCAAACTTTTTGGCAAACGTTGGCGCCATGAGTGTGCATAAGGGGGCCAACGTTTGAGCAAAAGTTTGACCCCAAATTTTAGCTCAAACGTTGGTAGCAGCAAGAATGGGGTTGCTGATGTAAAAAGTTTGAGTAAAAGTTTGCCTCAAACTTTTACTCAAACTTTTACCCAAGCTTTTATAATTCCCAACCCGGTTCACTTCGGTTCTCTCTCCAACTCCAAGAGCAATCAACCAAGGCCTCTATCAACCCAATTCCATCAAGAGCAAAGGCCCAACTCAAGGCTTGAAGACCATTTGAAGAAAGTGTATAAATAGCTTAAGATTTAAGTTTTTGGAGAGCTTTTCTTTTCGGTTTGATTTAGTAGTTTTGTAGAGAGCTCACTTTTACATTTTGGCATTGTTGTTTTAATTCAAGAGAATTTGGGGAAGAGAATTGATCTCTCTTCTTCCTTGTTCTTGCTGGAAAGCCCTGGATGTCTACTTTCCAACGCAATTGGAAGCGCGCCATTTCGAGTTCTGTAGCTCCAGAAAATCCACTTTGAGTGCAGGGAGGTCAGAATCCAACAGCATCAGCAGTCCTTTTTCAACCTCTGAATCTGATTTCTGCTCAAGTCCCTCAATTTCAGCCAGAAAATACCTGAAATCACAGAAAAACACACAAACTCATAGTAAAGTCCAGAAATGTGAATTTAACATAAAAACTAATGAAAACATCCCTAAAAGTAACTAGATCCTACTAAAAACAATGTCAAAAAGCGTATAAATTATCCGCTCATCACAACACCAAACTTAAATTGTTGGTTGTCCCCAAGCAACTAAAAATCAAATAGGATAAAAAGAAGAGAATATACTATAAATTCCAAACTATCAATGAAACATAGCTCCAATCAAATGAGCGGGACTTATAGCTTTTTGCCTCTTGAATAGTTTTGGCATCTCACTTTATCCATTGAGGTTCAGAATGATTGGCATCTATAGGAACTTCAGATTTTGAATAGTGTTATTGACTCTCCTAGTTCAGTATGATGATTCTTGAACACAGCTTCTTTTTGAGTCTTGGCCGTGGCCCTAAGCACTTTGTTTTCCAGTATTACCACCGGATACATAAATGCCACAGACACATAATTGGGTGAACCTTTTCAGATTGTGACTCAGCTTTGCTAAAGTCCCCAATTAGAGGTGTCCAGGGTTCTTAAGCACACTGTTTGTTTTTTTGCTTTGGACCTTGACTTTAACCGCTCAGTCTCAAGTTTTTACTTGACACCTACACGCCACAAGCACATGGTTAAGGACAACTTGGTTTAGCCGCTTAGACCAGGATTTAATTCCTTTAGGCCCTCCTATCCACTGATGCTCAAAGCCTTGGGATCCTTTTTATTTGCCCTTGCCTTTTGGTTTTAAGGGTTATTGGCTTTTTCTGCTTGCTTCTTGGTTTTAAGAGCTTTTGGCTTTTTCTGCTTGCTTTTTCTTTTTTTTCTTTCTATTTTATTTTTTTTCGCCTATATTTTTTTTCTGCAAGCTTTGTTCTTTGCTGCTTTTTCTTGCTTCAAGAATCATTTTTATGATTTTTCAGATTATCAAATAACATGTCTCCTAGTCATCATTCTTTCAAGAGCCAACATATTTAACATTCTTAAACAACAACTTCAAAAGACATATGCACTGTTCAAGCATTCATTCAGAAAACAAGAAGCATTGTCACCACATCAATATAATTAAACTAAGTTCAAGGATAAATTCGAAACTCATGTACTTCTTGTTCTTTTAAATTAAAACAATTTTCATTTAAGAGAGGTGATGGATTCATAGGACATTTATAACTTTAGGACAAAGTCACTACTACTAATGATCATGTAATGAAGACACAAACATAGATAAGCACATAATATAGAAAACGAAAAACAGAGAAAGTAAGAACAAGGAATGAATCCACCTTAGTGATGTCCTTGAGCTCTTCTATGTCTCTTCCTTGTCTTTGCTGCTCCTCCTTCATTGCTTTTAGATCTTCTCTGATTTCATGAAGGATGATGGAGTGCTCTTGATGTTCCACCCTTAGTTGCTTCCAATAATTGTGTGGAAGAAAATGTATCCCCTGAGGTATCTCAGGGATCTCTTGATTTGCAGTCAAATGTTCTACCACTGAGCTATAGACCCTTGATGGAAGCTTTTGTCTTCCCTTTCCTCTTTCTAGAGGTTTCTCTGGCCTTAGGTGCCATCAATGGTTATGGAAAAAACAAAAAAGCTATGCTTTTACCACACCAAACTTAGAATGTTGCTCGCCCTCGAGCAAAAGAAGAAAGAATAGAAGAATAAGAAGAAGATATGGAGGAGATGGATTGGAGTTTGTATTCGGCCATATGGGTGGGATTGGGTGGGAAAGAGATGTTGAATTTTGAAGGAAAGTGGGTGTTTGGATGTGAGTGGTAAAGAGTTAATAGGGAAGAGTGTTTATTGAGAATAAAGGATGATTGAGAAGAGAGAAGAGAGTGAATGGAGGTAGGTGGGGATCCTGTGGGGTCCACAGATCCTGAGATGATCTTGTGGGGTCCACAGATCCTGAGGTGTCAAGGCATTTATATCCCTGCACCAATTTAGGCATGTAAAATGCCCTTGCACACAACTCTGGGCGTTCAGCGCCAGGTTGGTGCCCATTTTGGGCGTTCAACGCCCCTTTGCTGCCATTTCTGGCGTTGAACGCCAGAACCATGCTTGTTCTGGGCGTTCAGCGCCAGGATGCTCCCATTCTGGGCGTTCAGCGCCAGAACTATACTCTGTTCTGGCGTTTGTACACCAGACAGATGCTCCTCCAGGGTGTGATTTTTCTTCTGCTGTTTTTGATTCCGTTTTCAATTTTTATATTTATTTTGTGACTCCTCATGATCATGAACCTAAGAAAACATGAAAAACAATAAAAATAAGAATTAGATAAACATTGGGTTGCCTCCCAACAAGCGCTTCTTTAATGTCAATAGCTTGACAGTGGGCTCTCATGGAGCCTCACAGATGTGCAGAGCTTTGTTGAGACTCTCCAACACCAAACTTAGAGTTTGGATATGGGAGTTCAACACCAAACTTAGAGTTTGGTTGTGGCCTCCCAACACCAAACTTAGAGTTTGACTGTGGGGGCTCTGGTTGACTCTGCTTGGAGAGAAGCTTTTTCTGCTTCCTCTCCATGGTTGCAGAGGGAGATCCTTGAGTTTTAAACACAAGGGAGTTCTCATTCCATTGAAGGAATATTTCACCTCTGTCAACATCAATCACAGCTCTTGCTGTGGCCAGGAAAGGTCTTCCCAGGATGATGAATTCATCCTCTTCCTTTCTAGTATCCAGGACTATGAAATCAGTAGGTATGTAAAGGCCCTCAACCTTTACTAATACATCTTCTACTTGTCCATAAGCCTGTTTTCTTGAGCTGTCTGCCATCTCTAGTGAGATTTTAGCAGCTTGCTGATGCGCATAAACTAGTTATGCTACGATTTAGGAAATCGCACGATCGGCAAAATTCCTTCCGGCAAGTGCACCGGTTATCGTCAAGTAAAAACTCACAATAGAGTGAGGTCGAATCCCACAAGGATTGGTTGAGTGAGCAATTCGGATTAGAAGTGTGTTCTAGTTGAGCGGAATCAAGATTTAGATGAGAATTGCGGAATGTAAAATTGGCGGGAAATGTAAATGACAAGAAATTTAAATGGCGGAATCTTAAATTGCATGAATTAAAGAGCAGAAGCTAAATTGCTGAAATTAAAAGGGAATGGGGGTGATTGCATGAATTGAGTTGCAGAATGTAAAGAGAAAGTGGAAATCAGAAATGGGGAATTCATTGGGTTATAGGAGATATTGAGATCTCCGAATCAAAACATGTTTATCTCTTCCTCAACCAATGCGTTCATTGAATTTTGCTT
This sequence comes from Arachis hypogaea, assembly GCF_003086295.3. Taxonomy (NCBI): domain Eukaryota; kingdom Viridiplantae; phylum Streptophyta; class Magnoliopsida; order Fabales; family Fabaceae; genus Arachis; species Arachis hypogaea. The sequence continues at coordinate 105,432,416 of NC_092048.1, forward strand.
GGCAATCTTATATGATTGGATCCCAATCCCTTGGCTCACCAATTCTCTCTAAAAACAAACAAATTCCCAATCCCTTGGTTTAAATGTTCATAAGAAGAGATGATGCTCGATCACTGATTATACCACACAGTTTCATGAACCACAATTTGGTAGGATTACATGTCACAATATCCATCCAAACCCCAATCCATTTCACTGTGAGAAAGCTTCTCTAGCATGAATCCTCCATTCCTTTCCCAAGGTTCCGAAGGATTCCAATTATGGGTAGTTTCTTTCCCAAGACAACTACCCAATGGAATTAGATCGAGAAGCTTTCTAACAAAATTCAAGAGAAAAGGTTGAAGAAGAAGATAAACTATTATTGATTCATTGAATTACAATAGAGCTCCCTAACCCAATGAAAGGGGGTTTAGTGAGTCATAGCTCTGAATTCAATTACAAAGAAATGAAAACTAGCTCAATGAAAAGGTAAAAGTCCTCTCTAACTTCAATTCTAACCTATTTATACACTTTCTATATTGAGCTTCTGTTATGTTTCTTGGGCTTTGAGGCCTCTCCCTGCTTTCCTTTTGCTTTGGGTTTATGATCCATAATCTTGATGAAGCTGCTGATCCAAATTCTGTAACATTCATTGAGCCAACTTAGTGATAATCAAATAATAATACATGACTCAACAAATTGAAATTTCAGACTCATCAATCCTTCAGGCCCAATCCCATAAACCATGATATTCAATTGGGTTTCATGCCAGAGTAAGTTTAAGTTAATGTTTGTGCTCAAAGACTAACTTTAAACCGCAATATTTTTGGCCCAGAAACCTTTTCCAAGAGTGGCGTTTAAGTTGTAGTTTAAGCTTAAACTGTAGCTTAAACGCCAGACACTTCCAGTGAAGCCTTTTGTAGAAGCACGTTTAAGCTTCAGTTTAAGGTTAAACTGAAGCTTAAACGTGGAAATGGAAGAAGGCAGCCCTGGAGAGTCATGTAGTCGAACACGTTTAAGCTTCAGTTTAAGGTTAAACTGAAGCTTAAACGTGGAGATAGGAAGGGCAGCCCTGGAGGTCGAACACGTTTAAGCTCCAGTTTAAGGTTAAACTGGAGCTTAAACGTGGAAGAGGAGAAAGCCATCCTGGAGGTCGAACACGTTTAAGCTCCAGTTTAAGGTTAAACTGGAGCTTAAACGTGGAAGAGGAGAAAGGTAACCCTGGAGGTGTCGAACACGTTTAAGCTCCAGTTTAAGGTTAAACTGGAGCTTAAACGTGGAAATGGAGAAAGCAACCCTGGAGGAGAAACTTGGTCGAACACGTTTAAGCTCCAGTTTAAGGTCAAACTGGAGCTTAAACGTGGAAATGGCTCCCTGGTGCTCTTCCCCTTTCTGGCGTTTAACCTCCAGTTTAAGCTTAAACTGGAGGTTAAACGTGGAACTGCCCCCCTTGGTGCTCTTCTCACTTCTGGCGTTTAACCTCCAGTTTAAGGTTAAACTGGAGGTTAAACGTGGAAGTGCTTCCTGATTGGAATTCTAATTCTGGCGTTTAACCTCCAGTTTAAGGTTAAACTGGAGGTTAAACTTCAATTCCAGCATTTCTTAGCCTTCATGATTCTGGCGTTTAAGCTCCAGTTTAGGCTTAAACTGGAACTTAAACTGCACATGTGATATTCAAGCTTCCTTTATTGACTTTGTTGCTTCCTTGCCTAGCCTCTTCTTCCCTGAAATCATCCAAACAATTGCATCAAAGTCTTGCAAAATTTCATGAGAAATCTTCCATTCATAGCATTCAAGTAATATAACTAAAACTCATGGAATTTGCATCAAAATCATATTGTTTGGATGGTTCATTGCTTTGTTATTCTTTTAACCATTCTTGGTTACTTTAAGCTCAAGAAAATGCATAAAACCACTAAAACTAACAGCAAAATGCTAGTGAAACTAGCCTAAGATGCCTTGGCATCACTTGCACCCCATAGATTCCCAGTTTCTCTATTACAGAGAGGGGCATGAGGTTTATTCCTGAACCAAGGTCACACAGAGCCTTAAAGATTATGGTGCCTATGGTGCAGGGTATTATGAACTTTCCAGGATCCTGTTTCTTCTGAGGCAATGTCAGTTGATCCAGATCACTTAGTTCATTGATGAACAAGGGAGGTTCAACTTCCCAAGTATCAATGCCAAATAATTTGGCATTCAGCTTCATGATTGCACCAAGAAACTTGGCAGTTTGCTCTTCAGTAACATCCTCATTCTCTTCAGAAGAGGAATACTCATCAGAGCTCATGAAGGGCATAAGGAGGTTCAATGGAATCTCTATGGTCTCTAGATGAGTTTCAGATTCCTTTGGTTCCTCAGAGGGAAGCTCCTTATTGATCACTGGACGTCCCAGGAGGTCTTCCTCCTTGGGATTCACGTCCTCTCCTCTCCTCACAGGTTCGGCTATGGCGCTTATGTCAATGGCCTTGCACTCTCCTTTTGGGTTCTCTTCTGTATTGCTTGGGAGAGTACTAGGAGGGATTTCAGTGATCCTTTTACTCAGCTGGCCCACTTGTGCTTCCAGATTTCTAATGGAAGACCTTGTTTCATTCATGAAACTTACAGTGGCCTTAGATAGATCAGAGACTAGATTTGCTAAATTAGAAGCATTTTGTTCAGAGTTCTCTGTCTGTTGCTGAGTTGATGATGGAAAAGGCTTGCTATTGCTAAACCTGTTTCTTCCACCATTATTAAAGCCTTGTTGAGGCTTTTGATCCTTCCCTGAGAAATTTGGATGATTTCTCCATGTTGAGTTATAGGTGTTTCCATAAGGTTCACCTAAGTAATTTACCTCTGCTATTGCAGGGTTCTCAGGATCATAAGCTTCTTCTTCAGGAGAAGCCTCTTGAGTACTGTTGGATGCAGCTTGCATTCCATGCAGACTCTGAGAGATCATATTGACTTGCTGAGTCAATATTTTATTCTGAGCCAATATGGCATTCAGAGTATCAACCTCAAGAACTCCCTTCTTTATAGGCGTCCCATTACTCACAGGATTCCTTTCAGAAGTGTACATGAACTGGTTGTTAGCAACCATGTCAATGAGTTCTTGAGCTTCTGCAGGCATTTTCTTTAGGTGAATGGATCCACCTGCAGAGGTATCCAATGACATCTTTGATAACTCAGATAAACCATCATAGAATATATCCAGGATGGTCCATTCTGAGAGCATGTCAGAAGGACACTTTTTGGTCAACTGTTTGTATCTTTCCCAAGCTTCATAGAGGGATTCACCTTCTTTCTGTCTGAAGGTTTGAACATCAGCTCTAAGCTTGCTCAGCTTTTGAGGAGGAAAGTACTTGGCTAAGAAAGCCGTGACCAGCTTATCCCAAGAGTTCAGGCTGTCTTTGGGTTGAGAATCCAACCATAATCTAGCTCTGTCTCTTACAGCAAAAGGGAAAAGCATGAGCCTGTAGACTTCAGGATCTACTCACATTAGTCTTAACAGTATGACATATCTGCAAGAATTCAGTTAAGAACTGAAAAGGATCTTCAGATGGAAGTCCATGAAACTTGCAGTTCTGCTGCATCCGAGAAACTAATTGAGGTTTTAGCTCAAAGTTGTTTGCTCCAATGGCAGGAATGGAGATGCTCCTTCCATGTAAATTGGAATTTGGTGCAGTAAATTCACCAAGCATCTTCCTTACATTATTATTATTTTCGGCTGCCATCTCCTCTGCCTGTTCGAAAATTTCTGAAAGGTTATCTCTGGATTGTTGTATTTTAGCTTCTCTTAATTTTCTCTTCAGAGTCCTTTCAGGTTCTGGATCTGCTTCCACAAGAATGTTCTTATCCTTGCTCCTGCTCATATGACAAAGAAGAAGGTGCAGAAAAATAATAATAATAATGGAAATCCTTTATACCACAGTATAGAGATTCCTGTGTGAGTGGAAGAAGATGGGGAGACAAAGAATGTAATATAATGGAAGAAACACAACTGTGAGGATGGAAGAGAGGTGAGATGAGATGTTGGGATATGAATGAATAAATAGAATGAGATGGGGGAGGGATAATTTTCGAAAATTATTTTGAAAAAGAGTTAGTGATTTTCGAAAATGGTTTTTGAAAAATGTTAGTAATTTTCGAAAATTTTTGAAATCAAAAATAAAAAATAAAAATAATTAGTTAATTAAAAAGAAATTTTTGAAAAAAAAGGGAGATTTTTTCGAAAATTAGAGAGAGAGAGTTAGTTAGGTAGTTTTGAAAAAGTTAAGAAACAAACAAAAAGTTAGTTAGTTAGTTGAAACAAATTTTGAAAACCAATTTTGAAAAGATAAGTAGTTAGGAGGTTAGGAAAGATATTTTGAAAAGATATTTTTGAAAAAGATAAGATAAGAAGATATTTTTGAAAAGATATGATTGAATTTAGTTTTTGAAAAAGATTTGATTTTTAAAATCACAATTAATGACTTGATTCATAAGAAATCACAAGATATGATTCTAGAACTTAAAGTTTGAATCTTTCTTAACAAGCAAGTAACAAACTTCAAATTTTTGAATCAAAACATTAATTGATTATGTTATTTTCGAAAATTTGGTATAAAAATAAGAAAAAGATTTTTGAAAAATATTTTTTTGAAATTTTCGAAAATAACTAATAATTTTGAAAAAGATTTGATTTTTGAAAAAGATTTTGAAAAAGATAAGATTTTCAAATTGAAAATTTGATTTGACTCATAAGAAACAACTTGATTTTAAAAATTTTTGAAAAAGTCAATCCAAATTTTCGAATTTGATGAGAGAAAAAGGGAAAGATATTTTTTTGATTTTTGAATTTTTATGATGCAAGGGAAAAACAAGAAAAATGATGCAATGCATGAAATTTTTAGATCAAAACAATGAATGCATGCATGAATGCTATGAATGTCAAGATGAACACCAAGAACACTTATGAAGAACATGATGAACATCAAGAACATATTTTTGAAAAATTTTTAATGCAAAGAAAACATGCAAGACACCAAACTTAGAATTCTTTAATGCTTAGACACTAAGAATTCAAGAATGCATATGATAAACATGAAAAGACACAAAACAAAAAATCATCAAGATCAAACAAGAAGAATTACCAAGAATAACTTGAAGATCATGAAGAACACTATGAATGTATGAAATTTTCGAAAAATGCAAGATGCACATGCAATTGACACCAAACTTATAACATGACTCAAGACTCAAACAAGAAACATGAAAATATTTTTTTTGATTTTTTTTTTGATTTTCTAAATTTTTTTGGATTTTCTTTTTAAATATTTTTTTTTCGAAAATTATTGTGAAAAATAAAAATAAGGATTCCAAAATTTTTAATATGAATTCCAGGAATCTTGCCATGTTAGTCTTAAATCTCCAATCAAAGGGTCTGGCATGGCTTAACAGCCAGCCAAGCTTTAGCATATAATTACATGGGCTGGAGTGATTAGTTGAATATCAATCCCAAAGTAGTTTGGGTATGGCTTTACAGCCAGATATAATTCAACATATTTCATGAAACACTAGAATTCATTCTTAAAAATTCTGAAGAAAAATATATTTTTTTGAAAACATTTTTATTTTAAAATTTTTCGAAAACAAGGGAGAAATTTTTGAAATATTTTTGAAAAATTTTTGAAAAGAAAACGAAAAGAAAGTTACCTAATCTGAGCAACAAGATGAACCGTCAGTTGTCCAAACTCGAACAATCCCCGGCAACGGCGCCAAAAACTTGGTGCACGAAATTGTGATACATATCCATGGCTTCAAAGGCCTGGTACTCTGATCTAGTTTTATTGTCTGTCACAACTTCGATACAACTAACCAGCAAGTGCACTGGGTCGTCCAAGTAATACCTTACGTGAGTAAGGGTCGAATCCCACGGAGATTGTTGGTATGAAGCAAGCTATGGTCACCTTGTAAATCTCAGTCAGGCAGATATAAAGTGATAATGGTGTTTTCGAATATTATATAATAAAATAGGGATAGAGATACTTATGTAAATCATTGGTAGGAATTTCAGATAAGCGAATGGAGATGCTTTTCGTTCCTCTGAACCTCTGCTTTCCTGCTATCTTCATCCAATCAGTCTTACTCCTTTCCATGGCTGGCTTTATGTGATACATCACCAATGTCAATGGCTACTTTCGGTCATCTCTCGGGAAAATGATCCAATGCCCTGTCACGGCACGGCTAATCGTCTGGAGGCATCACCCTTGCCAATGGCTTCATCTTATCCTCTCAGTGAATAATATGCTCACGCACCCTGTCACGGCACGGCTATTCATCTGTCGGTTCTCGATCATGCTGGAATAGGATTTACTATCCTTTTGCGTCTGTCACTAACGCCCTGCAATCGCGAGTTAGGAGCTCGTCACAGTCATTCAATCATTGAATCCTACTCGGAATACCACAGACAAGGTTTAGACCTTCCGGATTCTCTTGAATGCCGCCATCATTCTAGCTTACGCCATGAAGATTCTGGTTAGGAGATCTAAGAGATACTCATTCTAGCTTATTTCATGTAGAACAGAAGTGTTTGTCAGGCACGCGTTCATAAGGGAGAAGGATGATGAGCGTCACACATAATCATCACCTTCATCACGTTCTTTGGTGCGAATGGATATCTTAGAAGAGAAATAAGAAGAATTGAATAGAAAACAGTAGTACTTTGCATTAATCTTTGAGGAACAGCAGAGCTCTACACCTTAATCTATGGAGTGTAGAAACTCTACCGTTGAAAATACATAAGTGAAGGTCCAGGCATGGCCGAGATGGCCAGCCACCTAAAACGTGATCAAAGGATCATAAGGTAATCCCAAGATGGTCTAAAAGACTAGTAAGAGGTCCTATTTATAATAAACTAGCTACTAGGGTTTACATGAGTAAGTAATTGATGCATAAATCCACTTCCGGGGCCCACTTGGTGTGTGTTTGGGCTGAGCTTAAGTGTAGCACGTGCAGAGGCCATTTGTGGAGTTGAACGCCAGTTTCTGTGCCAGTTTGGGCGTTCAACTCTGGTTTTGGATCCTTTTCTGGCGCTGGACGCCAGATTTGGGCAGAAGGCTGGCGTTGAACGCCAGTTTACGTCGTCAATTCTTGGCCACAGTATGGACTATTATATATTGCTGGAAAGCCCTGGATGTCTACTTTCCAACGCAATTGGAAGCGCGCCATTTCGAGTTCTGTAGCTCCAGAAAACCCACTTTGAGTGCAGGGAGGTCAGAATCCAACAGCATCAGCAGTCCTTTTTCAACCTCTGAATCTGATTTCTGCTCAAGTCCCTCAATTTCAGCCAGAAAATACCTGAAATCACAGAAAAACACACAAACTCATAGTAAAGTCCAGAAATGTGAATTTAACATAAAAACTAATGAAAACATCCCTAAAAGTAACTAGATCCTACTAAAAACATACTAAAAACAATGTCAAAAAGCGTATAAATTATCCGCTCATCAGTAGATTTCCATGTTTCCTTTGATTTAATCAACCATAGATGAATTAATGCAATTTCATGAGGATTTATGCTATAATTGCCACATATTATGAAAGAATGACAAACTCATGATTTTGAGCATAGCTTTGATGTGTTTGGTTGATTGATGATAGGTGAAGAAAGCTTGGAGAAAGGTTGAAGCAAGAAGGAATGGCTAGGAGAAAGAGAGAACAAAAAGTTTGAGCAAAAGTTTGCCTCAAACTTTAGCTCAAACTTTCGGATAAGTGAAAACACACCAGGGAACAAAAAGCTTGAGCAAAAGTTTGCCTCAAACTTTAGCTCAAACTTTTGGGAGAAAAGCTTGAGCCAACGTTTGCCTCAAACTTTTTGGCAAACGTTGGCATCACAAATCAACACCCTGGAGAGAAAAAGTTTGCGCCAATGTTTGCCTCAAACTTTTTGGCAAACGTTGGCGCCATCAGCAACACACCCTGGAGACAAAAAGTTTGCGCCAACGTTTGCCTCAAACTTTTTGGCAAACGTTGGCGCCATGAGTGTGCATAAGGGGGCCAACGTTTGAGCAAAAGTTTGACCCCAAATTTTAGCTCAAACGTTGGTAGCAGCAAGAATGGGGTTGCTGATGTAAAAAGTTTGAGTAAAAGTTTGCCTCAAACTTTTACTCAAACTTTTACCCAAGCTTTTATAATTCCCAACCCGGTTCACTTCGGTTCTCTCTCCAACTCCAAGAGCAATCAACCAAGGCCTCTATCAACCCAATTCCATCAAGAGCAAAGGCCCAACTCAAGGCTTGAAGACCATTTGAAGAAAGTGTATAAATAGCTTAAGATTTAAGTTTTTGGAGAGCTTTTCTTTTCGGTTTTGATTTAGTAGTTTTGTAGAGAGCTCACTTTTACATTTTGGCATTGTTGTTTTAATTCAAGAGAATTTGGGGAAGAGAATTGATCTCTCTTCTTCCTTGTTCTTGCTTGAATACTCTTTACTTTTCTTGCTTCGGATCTTGGGTGGAGAATTGAAGAAATTCTGTTTCAATCTCACCTTGGGATCTTGTTTAATTTTACTGCACAATTGAATTTCAATTTCTGATAATTGCTTCTTCTTCTACTTTCTCTGCAATTTACATTTCCTTTGCAATTGCTCTTGTTGGATCTAGGAAGGCATTGAGATCTAGACTTGGTTATCTAGTCTCTTGAGTCCTGAGATCTGGATTCCCATTTTCGATTCTCTGTTTAATGCTTTTCAAGCCCATTTACAATTCCATTTTAGATCTGATTCAATTCAAGTTATCTTCTACTCTTCTGTTTGTTGAATTTTACTTTTCCTTGTTTAATTTCTGCAAATCCAATTCCTAATTCCCTTTACAATTCAAGCCATTTACATTTCTTGCACTTTAAGATTCTACAATTTACATTTCTTGCGTTCTAAGTTTCGGCCATTTAATTTCTTGCTCTTTAAGATTCAGCACTTTGAATTTTAGTTCTCTTTAATTTCATGCAAATTGCCCATTCCCTTTACTTTCCATGCAATTTAAATTCTGCAAATCACAAATTTCTCAACCAAATCTTGATTCGCTTGACTAAATCAACCACTAAACTAAAATTGATCAATCCTTCAATCCCTGTGGGATCGACCTCACTCCCGTGAGTTATTATTACTTGATGCGGCCCGGTGCACTTGACGGTGAGTTTTGTGTCGGATCGTTTTCCGCACATCAAGTTTTCGGCGCCGTTGCCGGGGATTGATTAGATTGACAATGATTAAGTGAGGTGGTGATCTAGATCTAGCATTTTTATTTTCTGTTTCTCTAATCTTTGATTAACACGCTAACTGTTTGAAATTTTGCTTAAACTAAACTTCGTTCTAGCAATAGACTGAAGAGTTACTGGTGGTGTTTCTTTTGTTTTGTTTGTATGTCAGGTACAGGGAGATCCATTCCTGTTTTATCTGAAACTGACCAGAGAACTCTTAGAAGGTTGAGAAGAGCTGAAAGAGGGAAAAATATTGTTAGAGAGGAAGAATCTGAGGAAGAATATCACGAGATGGAAGGAGATCCATCTAATCCAGGAGAAGGGGTTAACAATAACCCACAGCAGAGGAGAGTATTGGCCTCCTATACCTTTGCAAATGCTAGACATTGTGGAAGCAGCATTCTCACCCCTAATGTCAATGCAAATAACTTTGAATTGAAGCCACAACTCATTACATTGGTCCAAAATAACTGCTCGTTTGGGGGAGGACCATTGGAAGATCCAAACCAACATCTGTCTACCTTCTTAAGGATTTGTGACACTGTCAAGTCCAATGGTGTGAATCCTGAAACTTACAAACTTCTGCTGTTCCCGTTCTCATTAAGGGACAAGGCCGCACAATGGCTTGAAACTTTTCCTCAAGGAAGCATCACTATCTGGGATGATTTGGTGACTAAATTTCTAGCCAAATTCTATCCACCTCAAAGAGTCATCAGGCTGAAGACTGAGGTGCAAACATTCACGCAATTGGATGCTGAAAATCTATATGAAGCATGGGAGAGATACAAGGCTCTGCTGAGGAAATGTCCACCAGAAATGTTCACTGAGTGGGACAAGCTACAGAACTTCTATGAAGGACTCACTCTAAAGGCTCAAGAATCACTTGACCACTCAGCTGGAGGATCATTGCAACTGATGAAAACAGCAGAAGAAGCTCAAAATCTTATTGACATGGTGGCCAACAATCAATATTTCTTTGCTCATCAAAGAAATCGCCAACCATCACAAAGGAGAGGAGTAATGGAGCTAGAAGGGGTGGACTCAATCTTGGCTCAAAACAAGATGATGCAGCAGCAAATTCAACAACAATTTGAGCAAATGGCCAAAAGGATTGATAGCCTCCAAGTTGCAGCAGTTAACACAAGCCAACCATCATCCACATGGGGGCAAAATGAAGAAACTCAAGAAGAACAACAACAAGAGCAAGTACAGTATATGCACAACCAAGGACCAAATGAAGTGTATGGTGATACATACAATCCATCCTGGAAGAACCACCCAAACCTCAGATGGGGAGATAATCACACCCAAAGCCAACAACCATGGCAGAGGAACTCAAACCAAAACACTTCAAGAAATAACCAAAACCACAACCAGCAGCAAACTAACCAAAACACTTACAGAAAACCTCAAAACAACTACCCCAACCCCAACCAGTACCAATCCAATAACCAATCCACCAACCAAAATGCCTACCATCCACCATCCACATCTCACAACCCACCACAAGCATCACCTGAATCTCAAAGACTCACTAACTTGGAGACCTTGATAGACAAAATGTTGAAACACCAGGAAATGACAACCAAGAACCATGAAGCCTCCTTGAAGAGCCTAGAGAGGCAAATTGGGCAAATCTCCAAATAGATTTCTGTTGAGAGACCTTCAAGCTCACTGCCGAGTGACACAATCCCAAATTCTAAGGAATAATGCAAAGCAATACAATTAAGGAGTGGGAGAACATTGAAGAGCAGCAAAAGACCACTAGAAGAGGAACAGTCAACACACACAGAAGAAGCCAATGATGATGATGCAATGGCAAGCAAGCAAGCTTCAAAGCAAACTCAAGAAAAGGAGGAACAATAAAAAATTCCAAAAAAAGGGAATGAAGCAATTGAAGAGTCAACAAAGAATCAAAAGCAACAAGCAGAGAAGACCTTTGTACCTCCACTGCCATATCTCCAGAGATTCAACAAGGAGGCAAAAGACCAACAATTTCATAAGTTCCTTGAGACTTTCAAGAAGCTGGAGATCAATATTCCCTTGGCTGAAGCACTTGAGCAAATGCCTCTGTATGCCAAGTTTTTGAAGGAGCTTATCAATAAGAAAAGAAGTTGGGATGAGAAAGAAACCATACTGCTTACTGAGGAATGCAGGGCCTTGATTCAAAAAGGGCTTCCTCCGAAGCTTGAGGACCCAGGGAGCTTCTTGCTACCTTGCACCATTGGGGAATTAACCATCACTAAAGCAATGTGCAATCTAGGAGCAAGTATTAACTTAATACCATCCTCCTTGGTGAAAAAGCTGCGTATAGAGGAAGTTAAACCGGTACAGATATCTCTAGAGCTCGTAGATAAGTCAACGGTATACCCCAGGGGTATGATTGAAAACCTTCTGGTCAAGGTGGACAATTTCATATACCCTGCAGATTTTGTGGTTCTAGATTCAGATGGGGATGATGGTGACTCTATTATACTGGGAAGGCCATTCTTGGCCACTGCTAGAGCTATCATAGACATAGAGCAAGGAGAACTAACTCTCAGGATGCATGATAAGAGTGTCACTCTGAAGGTATTACCAGAAGCCCTGTTTAGTAATGAGAGGAGGGACTATATGGAAATTGACAAGGTGATTCACAACAACATCCCAGGGCAGAAGATTGTGCAGAAGGATGAAAAAGTCCAAGAGGATATTGGAATATTAGCCACTGAAGAGAGAGATCCCCAAGGTAAGCTTACAGCCATAAAAGAAAGATCAACAAAAAAAGGGATGAAACGCAGAAACAAAACAAAAAGGGGTTGGAAGAACAGGAAGATTCCAACAGAGGGGCTTTCCAAAGGTGACAAAGTGCAATTGATATATCAACAACTGGGAGCAAGCCAACAGACTGATGACTATTACACTGTCAGCAACATACTCTCGTTGGAACATGCTGAAATTGAACACCAGAGAACAAAGAGGAGGATCACAGTCAGGGGAGACAAGTTGAGGCACCACAATCCTCAACCACCATAAAAGAAAGCTCCAATGTCAAGCTAGTGACAATAAAAGAGCGCTCCATGGGAGGCAACCCATGATTTAAGATTTATGTCATTTTAAATTCAATAAGCTATGATCATCTGAGCATGAATTTTTTTTTTCATGGACGTACTTAATGAATGCATGCAAATTTTTTTTACATATGCTAAGACTTCTAAAGTTTGGTGTGCCTTCAAGCACACCAAACCAGTGTTACAAACATTTTCATACTATATGCCTAGCATATGACCAAACACTAAGTTTGGTGTTTCTCTTCTCATGAAAATTAAAAATCATGCATCAATGATCATACATTACCTCTTACTGAGACTTTTCAATTAAAAAGAAATCATATTCTGTGATGAAGGCATCAATTGTAATTTACTACTAGCATCTCACATTTACCCCTTAAGCAAGAGACAAGTTTGGTGTTCATCAAACCTTGATGCACTGATTTAGGGACACAATTGATCCTTCATGAAAAAAAAAAAAAGAGAAAAAGGAAAATTATAATGAAAACATTTCTTATAAACATTTAACCAAGAGTGACATTGGGATTTCAATTTCACTAGTTGGAGGAAGAAACACAATTTTTTTACTATATGACCAAACATTAAGTTTGGTGTCCTCCAAGAAAAGTCACGGTTCAAATGGATATAAGGAATGACTATTCATATAGTGTTAATGAAAGAAGCACTCTTGCCACAGTTTGATAAAACTAATGTTTGTTGTCTTGTTGTGATGACTAGGTGGTCAAAGAACACTCAATGAAAAAGACAAGACAAAGGAAAGCATAGCATGAGGACAAAATCTCATCACATGCCTCAAAAGGAGAATCTGCCACTCCTTGAGATGATCACGGCAAAGACAATTGAAGAATCAAGCTTTGTCTTCATTCATCCTTACATGCACACCTTTGATTCACATAGTATCTAATTGCATCCTAGCCCTTCATTGTTCATTTAAATAACACACCACCTTCAAGCCATGCATATGACCGAATCCTTGCACTCCAACCATTTAAACTCCATTCCCTTCATCACTTCTCATCATAATAAGCTCAGCCTCAAGCTTCTTCTTGCTCCAAACACACATCAAAATCTCCAACATTCTTCACACTCTCCTTAACCCCAGAGAGATCAAATGACCAAGTGATCATGGCCTCTTCCTCAAGAACCAAACGAAGAAAAGAGAAAGATCCCATGGTGGAGGAGAGCACCCCTGAATATGACCGGTGGAGATTCAAATCTTGGCACCATCAATTACAAATTGAATGGATGAATGAGAAGAAGATATATCCAGAAGTTCCACTCTTACTACCAGATGATGGATGCCAAGAAATGAAGGACAAGATTAGAAAAAGGAGGTGGGAAGAACTCATATCACCAATCACCAGGATCAATGCTAACATAATAAAAGAGTTCTATGCCAATGTCTCAAGGCTTGACATGAGTGAGGCCCCAACATACAAGAGCTATGTGCGGGGAGTGGAAGTAGACTTTAGCTCAGATGCCATCAAGAAGGTCTTGGGACTAAAATCAGTCCGCTTTAGCGAACCGGGATATCACCAAAGGGTAAATGGAGATCCGGATTATGATAGAATTTCTAGAGATATTTGTATGGAGAACTCAGAATGGGAAGGAGATGCTAAGAACAAATACAAGTATCTTAAAAGAGGTAACCTTACCCCGGAAGCAAAGGGATGGTATGAGATATTGAAAAGATCAATCCTGGGCACAGTAAACACCTCAGAAGTCAACAGGAAGAGAGCTGTTATGTTGCATTGCATCATTGTGGGAGGAGAGGTAAAGGTTCATGAAATCCTTGCAAAAGACATTCAAAAAGTTGCAGAGAAGAACTCGGCCGGGTCTTGGTTGTACTACCCAAGTACCATTTGGAGGTTGTGTGCAAAAGCTAAAGTACCAATGGAGGAGGAGAACCCAACGTGGTTGAGCCAGGGCATGCCTATAACCATTGAAAGAATGATGATGACTCCTGAAGCACATCAAGGCCGAAGACCACACGGAGGAAGGCAAAGAGAAGAACCAATGGAGGAAGAAGAATTACAAGAGGAAGAAGAGCTACAAGAGGAGGAGCAACAGCAGCACATTCCCCTACATAACAATCTGGACATGACTCAGATACAGGAAGCAATTGGAAGATTATCACAACAGTACATGAGAATTCAAGAAAGGAAAGAGGAATACCATTCACTATACATGAAAAACCAACAAGAGCAAGAAGAACGGGAGCTAAGAATGATGAACAAACAAAGTGAATTTGAGTTAAAATTCCTTGTGATGCAAGAAGAGCATGCTTTTCAATCTCATGAATCATTTGGAAAGTTGGAACAAATGCAAGCTGAAAATTTGAGGGCTCTCAAAGAGTTCACAACCCTCCAAGATGCAAGATATGAAGTCCAAGCCGACTACAACATAAATAGTCAAATCAAGTTGAACTATATTGGAGAGCATCTGCACAACATGGATCCAGCATTTCCAACCTTCGATGAATTCTTCAAAAGGAGAAGTGAGATAGAAGTAAGCAATGCTATGAAGCTTGAAGATAGAGTAGAGGAAGCGATGAATAGAGCTGGTTTCTGGCGGGATCAACAGACAACAGACATGGACACAGGGAACACTAGCAACCAAGTGTATGAAAGAAGAAAGAAAAAGCATGACAAATGAAAGGTGGACTTGCTCCTTGTTCATCACTACAAAGAAAAAGCATGCATTGTATCTGTTTTAAGTTGTCTTTGCATCTTTAAGTAGTTATTATAATTAATAGTCTTTGCATTATGTTTGTTTCTCTTAAAATAAGTAAGCTAGCCTATGTGTGTGCTTGTGTGTTTACTTTCACTTAACAAAAAGCATGCTTTGTCCCCTGCATTTTCAATTCAATAAAAGAAATGTTTGAATGTGAAGTGAGATAGTTCTCTGTTAGACAGAAGTACAATAAGAGTAAGTGGTGGTATGTATGTGTGATTGTATGATAGCTCACTTTTAGTGAATAAGAGAACTAGGATGTCTCCCTCTAAGTAGAAAGTGGCCTACTGTCTATGAATCTCAATCAAATAAAAATCCTTGGTTAAAAAGAAAAACAAAAAAAAAAAGAGAAAAGAAAAAAAGCCAAAAATGGCAACAGAACAAAAGAAAAACAAAAAGAAACAAAGCTAGACACCAATAGCTTGAACCTTAGAATATATGCCTGTGGTGTCTTTGTACTAGGATCTGCTTGGATTATTAAGCTCTTTGGAGTGCATCAACACTTGGTGACTTGGGTTAACTAACCCAGGATCATCAGCTGAAAGTCCACTATCAAGAGCAACCTAACTACAAGGCATTTAGCGACCCAAAGAGGTGCTGGGCATCAATGTTTTAAGAAGGAATGTGAGCCAAGTGTCTATAGTGAATAATGTGTCAAGTATAAAGAAATCAATGAACTTGTTACACATGACACTCAAATAAAGCTTATGAACAAAATAATAGCCAAGGATAAAGGAATAATGAGAGGTCATAGCAGTGTGTTGCTTGATGCTTGAAGAAGACTTTCTAGGCCTAAGAGTCAATAAGAAGTGAGTGTTTATATATCCACAGAAAACCCCATGAACTACCAATAATACTCTGCTAGCATGAACATCATCTTCCATTTCATTCTTTCTTCTCAATAATTCATTTCTTGCTTGGGGACAAACAAGCTTTAAGTTTGGTGTTGTGATGACAAGTCATCTTAGTCTAGTTTCACTAGCCTTTTTCTTTTGTTTTCAATTGATTTATGCACTTTCTTGAGCCATAAGCTAGCCAATTAGGTAGATTTCCATGTTTCCTTTGATTTAATCAACCATAGATGAATTAATGCAATTTTATGAGGATTTATGCTATAATTGCCACATATTATGAAAGAATGACAAACTCATGATTTTGAGCATAGCTTTGATGTGTTTGGTTGATTGATGATAGGTGAAGAAAGCTTGGAGAAAGGTTGAAGCAAGAAGGAATGGCTAGGAGAAAGAGAGAACAAAAAGTTTGAGCAAAAGTTTGCCTCAAACTTTAGCTCAAACTTTCGGATAAGTGAAAACACACCAGGGAACAAAAAGCTTGAGCCAACGTTTGCCTCAAACTTTTTGGCAAACGTTGGCATCACAAATCAACACCCTGGAGAGAAAAAGTTTGCGCCAACGTTTGCCTCAAACTTTTTGGCAAACGTTGGCGCCATCAGCAACACACCCTGGAGACAAAAAGTTTGCGCCAACGTTTGCCTCAAACTTTTTGGCAAACGTTGGCGCCATGAGTGTGCATAAGGGGGCCAACGTTTGAGCAAAAGTTTGACCCCAAATTTTAGCTCAAACGTTGGTAGCAGCAAGAATGGGGTTGCTGATGTAAAAAGTTTGAGTAAAAGTTTGCCTCAAACTTTTACTCAAACTTTTACCCAAGTTTTTATAATTCCCAACCCGGTTCACTTCGGTTCTCTCTCCAACTCCAAGAGCAATCAACCAAGGCCTCTATCAACCCAATTCCATCAAGAGCAAAGGCCCAACTCAAGGCTTGAAGACCATTTGAAGAAAGTGTATAAATAGCTTAAGATTTAAGTTTTTGGAGAGCTTTTCTTTTTGGTTTTGATTTAGTAGTTTTGTAGAGAGCTCACTTTTACATTTTGGCATTGTTGTTTTAATTCAAGAGAATTTGGGGAGGAGAATTGATCTCTCTTCTTCCTTTTCTTGCTTGAATACTCTTTACTTTTCTTGCTTCAGATCTTGGGTGGAGAATTGAAGAAATTCTGTTTCAATCTCACCTTGGGATCTTGTTTAATTTTACTGCACAATTGAATTTCAATTTCTGATAATTGCTTCTTCTTCTACTTTCTCTGCAATTTACATTTCCTTTGCAATTGCTCTTGTTGGATCTAGGAAGGCATTGAGATCTAGACTTGGTTATCTAGTCTCTTGAGTCCTGAGATCTGGATTCCCATTTTTGATTCTCTGTTTAATGCTTTTCAAGCCCATTTACAATTCCGTTTTAGATCTGATTCAATTCAAGTTATCTTCTACTCTTCTGTTTGTTGAATTTTACTTTTCCTTATTTAATTTCTGCAAATCCAATTCCCAATTCCCTTTACAATTCAAGACATTTACATTTCTTGCACTTTAAGATTCTGCAATTTACTTTTTTTGCGTTCTAAGTTTCGGCCATTTAATTTCTTGCTCTTTAAGATTCAGCACTTTGAATTTCAGTTCTCTTTAATTTCATGCAAATTGCCCATTCCCTTTACTTTCCATGCAATTTAAATTCTGCAAATCACAAGTCTCTCAACCAAATCTTGATTCGCTTGACTAAATCAACCACTAAACTAAAATTGATCAATCCTTCAATCCCTGTGGGATCGACCTCACTCCCGTGAGTTATTATTACTTGATGCGACCCGGTGCACTTGCCGGTGAGTTTTGTGTCGGATCGTTTTCCGCACATCACATCTGATTAATAAAATAGCACACTTTTCTACAACTCATTGGGAGACGACCTGGGACTTAAACTCCCAGTAATTTTTAAATTAAACTCTCTGTGACATATTTCTAAATTGATAGGCAGATTTTCGGTGAGTTAAGAACTATACTTGCAACGTAACTATTTTAATAATTTTTAATTCACCAACTTCTGTGTCTCATCAATTTTTGGCGCCGTTGCCGGGGAGTTGCAATAGAGTTCTAAAGTTATTACTTAGAATTTATTTATTTGCATTTTATTTTATTTTGCTACTATGAGCTCCATGTTTCTTTCGTCAAATGATGCGTTCACTTCCCGATCCGTGCTTGCTAATATTCGATCCTGAAATTGAAAGGACTATTTCACGAATAAGGTGAGAACATCGTCGGTTAGTCCGCTCTGAGGGCGGATCTGAAAGTGAACTTGAGGAAGAAACCAGCCCCCGTTCTACTGATTCGGTTGTTTTACGTGCAGAAGACATGGCAGCTAGGAGAGTTACCATCCAGGAGGAAGAAGCCCCTGATTTTACAATGCAACCGTTTCAAGCACATCATCCAGCGGTAGCTACAGATTTTGAAATAAATACCGCACTGCTAAATTTGATGCCCAAGTTTCATGGCCTACCTGCTCAAGAGCCTATCAAGCACTTGAGAGATTTCCAGGCAGCCTGTTCTACTGTCAGGCGTGATGGTACTGATGAAACTTCAATTTTGCTGAAAGCTTTCCCGTTTTCTCTCGAGGGAAAAGTAAGAGAGTGGTACTACACTCAACCTCTAGCAAATGTATCCAACCGGGATACACTCAGAAAGGAGTTTTTGGAGAAATTCTTTCCATCTGAAGTTACTGATAAACTGAGGAAAGATATTTCCACAATTGTTCAGGATGACAATGAGACTCTCTTTGAATACTGGGAGCGCTTCAATAATCTTCTGGAAGCATGCCCCCACCACATGATTGACAAGATAGTGTTACTTAGCTATATCACACAGGGCATGAGGCCCCAAGATAAGACCACATTAGAAAGTGCTAGCAATGGGTCTATGAAGAAGTACAAGACCACTGATGAGGCTTGGCAATTGATCAGTGATTTAGCTGAATCTACTAGGAACCACAGGCAAAAGCAAGGCCGTTCAAAAGCCGTTGCAGAAGTATCCTCTAACAGAGAGACTGCTGCTCTAGCTCAGAGTATATGTGAGATGACCAACTTGCTGAAGCAGATGCAATTGAATCAACAACAAGCTCAGCAAGCTCAACCTCCTCCACCACAGCAAAACTAACTAGTCCCACAAAGAATTTGCGGAATCTGTGCTGATTATAGCCATTACACTGATGAATGCCCGCACCTCTAACAAGAAGACAACATGGTGGCATCCACTCATAACTTCTATGACCGCCCCAACCAAGGGTACAATCAAAGTGGAAATAATAACCATGGATGGCAGGACAATTCTAATCAGAATTGGAGGGACAACAATAACAGAGGAGGCTGAGATAATCAGGGAAATCAGAGGCGGAATAATAACAACAACAGGCAGCAGAATCAACCTTATAGAGCACCTCACCTGAGGCAAAACCAAGGACCACAGAACAATCAACAGCAGACCTCTCAATTCACTCACTCTTCTTCATCTCCTAATGAAGAGCTACTACAATCTTTTGAGCGAAGACAATAGACCATGGAAAATAACATCATGAATAGTATTAATGCCAGTCTGAATGGTCTCACCTCTACTTTGCAAGCTTTTATGTCACAGATTGGATCAACACAAAATTCCAGTAACCAACCTTCAAGTTCCACTGGAATCCCCTCTCAACCATTACCCAATCCAAAGGGAGGCATTAATGCCATCACCCTAAGGTCTGGAACCACACTGCAGGAGAGGAATCAGGAAGAACCAAGCCCACCAGAACACACCTCAGCTGAAGAGGTAGTAGAAATAGAAGATGTTGAAGAGGAAGAGGACATACAAGACATAGCTGAAGAAGAAATAGCTCAACCACAGGAGGAAGCACCAAAAGGCACAAACACCACAGAAAACACTACTCTTATTCCATTTCCACAACTTGCAAGGAAGCCCAGGAAGCAGCTGGAACCCGACCCCAAAATGGTAGAAATATTCAAAAAGGTTGAGGTAACTGTTCCTCTTTTTGATGTTATTCAGCAGGTACCTAAATATGCAAAGTTTCTAAAAGACTTATGTATCCATAAAGACAAAATTAATGAATTAGAAACTATTCCTTTAGGTAGTTCTATATCTGCTTTAATGGGAGGATTACCCGAAAAATGTAGTGATCCAGGTCCTTGTATAGTTAGCTGTACTATTGGTGGTGTAGTAATTTATGATTGCATGTGTGATTTAGGAGCATGTGTTAGTATAATGCCTTTGTCTATATATGATATTTTGAGGCTCCCTCCCTTAAAAAGGTCAGCAGCTCATTTTGTGTTAGCAGATAAAAGCATTATTACAGTGGCTAGAGTTGCTGAAGATGTTTTGGTGAACATTAAAGGGCTTACATTTCCCACTGATTTTTATATCTTGGAGATGCCCCATAATAATTCAGATAAGCCATCATCAATCCTACTTGGAAGACCATTCCTGAAGACATTAAAATTCAAATTGGATGCTTTTTCAGGAACATACTCCTTTGAAATAGATGGTCGCATAGTAATCTTCAATCTGAATGGAGTCATTGACAACCCCCCAGAAGATCGTTCTATCTTCCAGTGTGATGTCATAGATGAAAGTGTAGCTAAAGTTCACAAGGAAGAGTTTGAAGAGAGACACACTGGACAAGGTCCAAGTGTGGGGACCCTTTTAACTGACAATGAGGGCACTTCGCCATTTTCACAAGCTCCAGATAATCCAAAGCCTGCCTATGATCAAAAGTTAGAATTGAAACCCCTCTCTCCACATCTCAAATATGCTTATCTTGAAGATGAGCAGAGGTTTCCAGTTATCATTGCAAGGGAACTTACTTCTCAACAAGAAGAGCAGCTACTTGATGTACTGAGGAAGCATAAGAAGGCAATTGGGTGGAGCTTGGCAGACATAGTAGGTATCAACCCTCAAGTATGTGAACACAGAATATTTTTAGAAGAGGGAGCAAGACCTGTTCGTCAACCCCAAAGAAGATTGAATCCCACCATCTTGAAAGTTGTCAAAAAGGAAGTGACCAGACTATTGGAAGTCGGTATCATATATCCCATTTCAGACAGTGAATGGGTAAGCCCAGTACAAGTGGTGCCCAAGAATTCTGGAGTCACTACAGTGAAGAATGAGCATGGAGAGCTCATAGCAACTAGAGTTCAGAATGCTTGGAGAGTCTGCATTGATTACAGGCGTCTCAACCAAGCTACCCGTAAGGATCACTACCCACTTCCATTCATTGATCAAATGCTGGATCGCCTGTCAGGTAAATCACATTATTGCTTTTTAGATGGTTACACAGGTTATTTCCAGATTCATATAGTTCCTGAGGATCAGAAAAAGACTACATTTACATGTCCTTTTGGGACTTATGCTTACAAGAGAATTCCCTTTGGCTTGTGCAATGCACCAGCTACTTTCCAAAGGTGCATGATGAGTCTTTTCTCTGATCTTATTGAGGACTGTATGGAAGTTTCTATGGACGATTTTAGCGTTTATGGTGATTCTTTTAGCCTTTGCTTAGATGGATTATCTAGAGTATTAGATAGATGTGTTAATACAAACCTTGTATTAAATTTCAAAAAATGTCACTTTATGGTAAAACAAGGAATTGTATTGGGACATGTGGTATCTAATAATGGCATTTCTGTAGACCTAGCAAAGGTGAATGTTATTTCTAGTCTACCTTACCCCTCTTCTGTGAGGGAAGTCCGTTCGTTCCTTGGCCATGCAGGTTTTTACAGGAGATTTATTAAGGACTTTAGTAAGGTCGCACTTCCCTTATCCAGATTACTGCAGAAGGATATTGAGTTCGAGTTCAGTGAGGATTACAAACAAGCGTTTGATAAGCTGAAGACTGCTCTAACTCAAGCTCCAATTGTGAGAGGACCAGATTGGAGCCAGCCGTTTGAAATCATGTGCGATGCTTCCAACCATGTAGTAGGAGCAGCGCTGGCTCAGCATGAAGGTAAGGATCCTTTCGTTATTGCTTATGCGTCTAAGACTTTAGACACTGCCCAGTCCAATTATACTACTACTGAGAAAGAGCTTCTTGCTATTGTTTTTGCTCTGGATAAATTTCGAGCTTATTTACTTGGTACTAGAGTAGTAGTGTATTCGGACCATGCAGCTTTAAAGTATCTATTAGCTAAAAAGGAGTCCAAACCAAGACTTATACGTTGGATACTGTTGTTACAAGAATTTAATTTAGAAATAAAGGATAGGAGTGGTAATCAAAATTTAGTGGCAGACCACTTGAGTCGCCTTGAGCATATTAAGGATGATTCTACTCCTATAGATGATAATTTTCCTTTTGATAACCTGCAAGCAGTATCTGAGGTAGTCCCTTGGTATGCACCTGTTGCTAATTATTTAGTTAGCCGCAAATTTCCTCCAAATTTTTCTAAGCATCAAAGAGACAAGCTGAAAAGCGAGTCTAAATATTACATATGGGATGACCCATATTTATGGAGATGTGGCGCTGATCAAGTAATTAGACGTTGTGTGCCTCAATCAGAATTCCAGTCCATTTTAGAGGCCTGTCACTCATCTGAGAGTGGAGGACATTTTGGTCCTCAAAGAACAGCCAAAAAGATCTTAGACTGTGGATTCTGGTGGCCTACTCTTTTTAGAGACGCTGCTGAGTTTTGTAAATCTTGTCTCCCATGCCAGAAATTTGGTAATATATCCAGGAGGGATGAGATGCCTCAACAAATTATGCTTTTCTGTGAAATTTTTTATGTTTGGGGCATTGACTTCATGGGTCCATTTCCAAACTCTAATGGATATTTTTATATATTGTTAGCTATGGATTATGTTTCCAAATGGGTGGAAGCAATTCCTACCCGCACTGATGATGCTAACACTGTTGTTTTCTTTGTGAGAAACCGTATTATATGTCGCTTCGGATCACCACGAGCAATCGTGAGCGATCAAGGCACCCATTTTTGTAACAGGAGACTAACAGGATTAATGAAGAAGCATGGGATAATTCATAAAGTTGCAACAGCTTACCATCCCCAAACTAATGGGCAAGCTGAGGTGTCAAACAGAGAAATTAAGCGTATCTTGCAAAAGATAGTAAAGCCTCATAGAAAAGACTGGAGCACCAGGCTATAAGATGCACTCTGGGCATACAGAACAGCATACAAGACACCCATTGGAATGAGTCCCTTCCGCTTGGTTTATGGAAAAGCTTGTTATCTCCCAGTTGAAGTA
Source organism: Arachis hypogaea (assembly GCF_003086295.3). Taxonomy (NCBI): domain Eukaryota; kingdom Viridiplantae; phylum Streptophyta; class Magnoliopsida; order Fabales; family Fabaceae; genus Arachis; species Arachis hypogaea. Next base: position 105,455,472 of record NC_092048.1, read on the forward strand.
GAACACAGAGCTTTTTGGGCAGTTAAGGAGTGCAACATGGGAATCGAGAAAGCCGGAGCTGAAAGGAAGTTACAACTGCAGGAACTGGAGAACCTTCGCCTAGAAGCTTATGAAAACTCCAAAATATACAAGGAAAAGATGAAGGCTGTACATGATCAAAACATCAAGAAGAAAGAGTTCCAACCTGGGAATTTAGTCCTCCTTTACAAATCTCGACTAAGGTTCATGCCAGGCAAGTTGAGATCAAGATGGGAAGGTCCATACAGAGTAGAGAAGGCCGAACCGTACGGAGTTTATCACCTAAGCCATCCTTCAAGCTCTGAATTTATTAAGGTTAATGGCCAACGCCTGAAGATATACCATGGCGAGAAGATGCAGAGAAACAAGGAGCTTGAGATCTTCCTCTTGGAAGATCCCCACATAGCAGAAGATTGAGCTAGTGGAGCGTCCAACTTACGGACGTTAAAGCAAAGTGCTAGGTGGGAGACAACCCACCATGGTATGATCGTTCTTTTCTTTATTTTTAGTTTTTCCTATTCAATAACTCTTCTCTTTCTTAGTACTTTCATGCATCTGCATTTACATGTTTTTACTTTAAAAAAAAAATTTTCGCTACGCGACGCGATCGCATCAGTGACGCGTCCGCGTCACAAGGAGAGTAAAGAAAAATAAAAATGAACAGAAAGTCACGCTGGAGTGTGGCTGGAGGCGTGCCAATGGCACAAATCAACCCACGCGACTGCGTCGCTGACGCGTTCGCGTCGCATGGGAATCATGGCCTCCCACGCGACCGCGTGCCCTGAGTTTTCGACGTAAAAGGGTGCACAATGAAATATTGTGCGAGAGTGATGCTGGATTGGTGTTGGAAGCACAATCCTTATCACACGACCGCATCGCCGACACGGCCGCGTCATCCATTTTCTGGCGCACACTCACGCGATCGCGTGACCCACGCGATCGCACCACCCCAATTTTGGCAAATAAATTAATTTGAACAGAGAGTTGTGCTGGTGCGAGGCTGCACTCGCGCTAGATGCATAATATGGGTCACGCGCGATCGACGCGATCGCGTCACCTTACTTGAAGTGCATTCACGCAAACACGTGCCCCACGGGGCCGCGTCGCATGCGCCGCACAGCTCAACCTAAATTGCCAAATTATCTTATCTTTCTCTCCTCCAAATCCTAGTTTTTCTTTTCCCTCCTTATTTCTTTCTTCCCCCTTCCCCCTTCTATCTCACCTTTCACTCTCTATCTCTCTCACCTCCATTAACAAGGTTTTATTTTCTTCTTCTCTCTTTCTTTTTCTATCATCCTTATTATTTTATATGTATTTTCTTTTCTTTTCCTTTTTCTTTTCATTATTCATATTTTCTTTCTTTTTCTTTTCCTTTTTACATGGTGTTAGAAATTTTTTTTGAGTCATTATCCCTCATTATATGCTTGTGGATTGTTGCAAATTGTTTGACAATTATTTTTATTCCATTTATGGATTTCTTGCATGTTCACCTTCATATTTTCTATACCTTATTCAACATGCATGCTATGTGTTTGTGAAAAAGCTCAAATGGCATTATGCACTTCTCTATGTTGTTATACTATTCAATGCTTGCTTTTCACAACTTTCCTTTACTATTGTATTAATTGAATTTAATTGTCAATACAAACGTGATGGTTTGTTACAAGGTATTGCTTGGTCTATGCTACTCATGCCCTTTGCCTGCATGCCAATAAAGACCTTGCAGTCACTTGTCTTTCTATGCACTAGCTATTTTCCATTGTTGGCTTTTCACATGTACTCGAGAGCATGTGTTAATGTCATCTACATCCTAATGTGCATCCATCACCACTCTTCCGTTCTCTTCCTTGCTATATATCTATTTGAATTTAATTTTCTTTCTCCTCTCTTTTCAGGATGGCCACCAAGAAAGGAAAGAAGAAAGCGACTCCTAAACCCCCAGCAAGAAAAGGCACTAAAAGAGCATTAGTGGCAGAGCCCTCTTCAACCACAGTCAATCCCTCAACAAAAAGAGTTAAGAGGATAATAAAGGTTGATGAGAAGGAGAAAGCCTTCCCAGCAAAGGACACTACGCGATTTCCCAATCGCTACTGTAAACAGATGTTCCCTATCCTGGCAGAAAGAAACTATAACAATGAATACCTTCTTATCCTCCCATCCAATATTGCTACCCTTGTTGAGCCGTAAATTGAACGAAGACAATGGGGTTTCCTACGGAGACAGTCAAGGCAGGTCAATCTTCCTTGGGTAGTTGAGTTCTACTCTAACTTCTACATGCCAACCTTGCAGTCTGTTTATGTCCGACAGAAGCAAGTCCCCATCACAGAAGAGGCCATTCAGCAAGCTCTGAGTCTTCCCCCTATTCCAGAAGGAATGGACACCATCCAAGAAGCCGCACTTAAGCGCCAGAGGTATCAATTTGACTGGGACTCCGTTCTAGGAGTTATCGCATTACCTGGCAGCCGTTGGATCTACGGATACCACCGTACCCGCCCTAAGGGAATCTTAGCTTCAGCACTTACCTTGGAAGCTCGGGTATGGGCACAGATCATGTCCCATTACGTCTTTCCGAGCACTCATGAGTCCTCCTTCACTGCGGACATGGCTGTTCTACTTTGGTGCATCCTTACAGACCACCCTCTGAATCTCTCAAGACATATCCGGAATGCTATGGAACACGTACAAATTGCGGGCAACTTACCTTTCCCCGCCTTGGTTTCAGATCTTGTCTCAGCAGCCGGAGTCTCCTACAGAGCTGGGGACACCAAAGCCGTGCTTCCACGTGATGATCAGTATGTCCCTTACGGGAAATACCTCAGACTTCCAGCAGCCACTACAAGTCTTCCTACTGCTCCAGTTGAAGATAATCCTTCTTCAATACCACAAGCACCTACAACTGATGAATTGCTCCAGCAGATAATCACAAGGTTGGATCGGCAAGAACACAAAGCTAAGTTGAGAGAGCGCCGTAACGAGCGCCAATTCAAACACCTCAAGGAGCTACTCAAGGGACATTTCAGGGACTCGGATACCCCGGACTCCACTTCTTTTACCAGCACAGGGAGCCATAATGGTCCCGACTGTGGAGATACTGCTACCAGCCTACCCTTGTTCCTGACAGACGGCATCGAGGACGGTGCAAAGCCTTAAGTGTGGGGAGGTCGGTCAGTACCTGACTTCCAGAGGTAATTTCTTTTCCCTAGCACCAATAATTAGGATATTTTAGTTAGATTTTCTTTCTTTTATAGAATAGAATAAATTGCATAGGTTAGGATAGTTGCATGCATGTTCTATGATGCCAAGGCATCTTAGGCTAGTTTCACTAGCATTTTTCTGTTAGTTTTAGTTGTTTTATGCATTTTCTTGAGCTTAAAGTAACCAAAAATGGTTAAATGAAGAACAAAGCAATGAACCATCCAAACAGTATGATTTTAATGCAAATTCCATGAGTTTTAGTTATATTACTTGAATGCTATGAATGGAAGATTTCTCATGAAATTTTGCAAGACTTTGATGCAATTGTTTGGATGATTTCAGGGAAGAAGAGGCTAAGCAAGGAAGCAACAAAATCAATAAAGGAAGCTTGAATATCACATGTGGAGTTTAAGTTCCAGTTTAAGCCTAAACTGGAGCTTAAACGCCAGAATCAGGAAGGCTAAGAAATGCTGGAATTGAAGTTTAACCTCCAGTTTAACCTTAAACTGGAGGTTAAACGCCAGAATGATAATGCCACTCAGGAAGGAGTTCCACGTTTAACCTCCAGTTTAACCTTAAACTGGAGGTTAAACGCCAGAATGGGAAAAGCACCAGGGAGCCATTTCCACGTTTAAGCTCCAGTTTGACCTCAAACTGGAGCTTAAACGTGTTCGACCAAGTTTTCTCCTCCAGGGTTGCTCTCTCCATTTCCACGTTTAAGCTCCAGTTTGACCTCAAACTGGAGCTTAAACGTGTTCGACACCTCCAGGGCTACCCTTCTAAGCTTCCACGTTTAACCTCCAGTTTAACCTTAAACTGGAGGTTAAACGTGTTCGACCTCCAGGATGCCTCCTTCCATTTCCACGTTTAACCTCCAGTTTAACCTTAAACTGGAGGTTAAACGTGTTCGACCTCCAAGGCTGCCCTTCCTATATCCACGTTTAAGCTTCAGTTTAACCTTAAACTGAAGCTTAAACGTGTTCGACTACATGACTCTCCAGGGCTGCTTTCTTCCATTTCCACGTTTAAGCTTCAGTTTAACCTTAAACTGAAGCTTAAACGTGCTTCTACAAAAGGCCTCACTGGAAGTGTCTGGCGTTTAAGCTGCAGTTTAAGCTTAAACTGCAACTTAAACGCCACTCTTGGAAAAGGTTTCTGGACCAAAAATATTGTGGTTTAAGTTAGTATTTGAGCACAAACATTAACTTAAACTTATTCTGGTATGAAACCCAATTGAATATCATGGTTTATGGGATTGGGCCTGAAGGATTGATGAGTTTGAAATCTCAATTTATTGAGTCATGTGTCATTATTTGATTATCACTAAGTTGGCTCAATGAATGTTACAGAATTTGGATCAACAGCCTCATCAAGATTATGGATCATAAACCCAAGGCAAAAGGAAAGCAGGGAGAGGCCTCAAAGCCCATGAAACACAACAGAAGCTCAATATAGAAAGTGTATAAATAGGATAGAATTTAAGTTAGAAAGGACTTTTTACCTTCACTTTTAGCTAGTTTTCATATCTTTGTAATTGAATTCAGAGCTATGACTCACTAAACCCCCTTTCATTGGGTTAGGGAGCTCTATTGTAATTCAATGAATCAATAATAGTTTATCTTCTTCTTCAATCTTTTCTCTTGAATTTTGTTAGAAAGCTTCTCGATCTAATTCCATTGGGTAGTTGTCTTGGGAAAGAAACTACCTATAATTGGAATCCTTCGGAACCTTGGGAAAGGAATGGAGGATTCATGCTAGAGAAGCTTTCTCACAGTGAATTGGATTGGGGTTTGGATGGATATTGTGACATGTAATCCTACCAAATTGTGGTTCATAAAACTGTGTGGTATAATCAGTGATCGAGCATCATCTCTTCTTATGAACATTTAAACCAAGGGATTGGGAATTTGTTCATTTTTAGAGAGAATTGGTGAGCCAAGGGATTGGGATCCAATCATATAAGATTGCCAAGCAAAATTCAATGAACGCATTGCTTGAGGAAGAGATAAACATGTTTTGATTCGGAGATCTCAATATCTCCTATAACCCAATGAATCCCCCAATTCTGATTACATCTTCTCTTTACATTCTGCAACTCAATTCATGCAATCACCCCCATTCCCTTTTAATTTCAGCAATTTAGTTTCTGCTCTTTAATTCATGCAATTTAAGATTCCGCCATTTCAATTTCTTGTTATTTACTTTTCCCGCCAATTTTACATTCCGCAATTCTCATCTCAATCTTGATTCCGCTCAACTAGAACACACTTCTAATCCGAATTGCTCACTCAACCAATCCTTGTGGGATTCGACCTCACTCTATTGTGAGTTTTTACTTGACGATAACCGGTGCACTTGCCGGAAGGAATTTTGCCGATCGTGCAATTTCCTAAATCGTAGCATAACTAGTTTATGCGCATCAAGTTTATGGCGCCGTTGCCGGGGATTGGTTTTCGATTGACAATTCTCCAATTGGAAGTTAACTAGATTGAGCATTTTTTTTTTTGTGTTTTGATTAATTCAGTACAAGTTACTTGTTGAATTTTAATTTCTGCACTCTGTTACATGCTTTCTTTCTTTATGCCTTTAAATTCAAGCAACTAACTCACTGACTCACTAACTGTTTGAATTAATTCCTCAATTGCTCTAACCATACTCTTCCATTAACCAAGAGTATTTCACTTGTTGTTGCCTGTGCTGTGTTCTTGTATGACAGGTAGGAGAGGAGAGACATCAACTCCTCCATATACCGAACCAGAGAGGACCCTTCATAGACTTAGAAGGGAAGCAAGAGGGAAGAGAGTACTGGGAGAAGAAGAATCTGAAGGAGAATCTGAGGACAATTTTGAGGAAGCTCTAGATCTCAACATGGATAGAGAAGTTCACAACCATGAGAGAGCTGATGGAAACAATGCCATTCCTGAGAGGAGGGTTCTTAGTTCATACATAAACCCAACCTCTGGGAATTGTGGTAGCAGCATTCAGAAACCACCCATTCAGGCCAACAATTTTGAACTCAAACCATAGCTAATATCACTTGTGGAGAATCATTGTTCATTTGGTGGGAGTGCTAATGAAGATCCCAACCAACATCTCACAAAATTCCTGAGAATTTGTGACACTGTGAAGTCCAATGGAGTCCAGGAAGATGCATATAAACTGCTTTTGTTCCCATTTTCACTTAGGGACAAAGCAGCTAAGTGGCTGGAATCATTCCCAAGGGGAAGTCTAACAACATGGGATGAGGTGGAAAGCAAGTTTCTGGCACGTTTCTACCCCCCACAAAAGGTCAATAGGCTTCGATCTGAGGTTCAGACTTTTAGACAACAAGATGGTGAAACTCTCTACGAGGCATGGGAGAGATTCAAGGACTTGACAAGGAAATGCCCACCAGACATGTTCCATGATTGGGTGCAATTGCATATTTTCTATGATGGACTCTCTTATGAATCAAGGAAGGCTGTAGACCATTCATCAGGAGGTTCATTGAACAGGAAAAAGACTGTGGAAGAGGCCATTGAAGTGATTGAGACAGTGGCTGAGAATGAGTACTACTATGCATCAGAAAGGCACAACACTAAGGGAGTCATGGAGCTGAACCATGTTGATACAATTCTAGCCCAAAACAAGGTGTTTGCCAAGCAACTAGCGGAACTTACCAGGCAATTAGAAACAAAGCAAGTGGCTGCAATACACACACAAGATCAAGAGGAAGTAAGCATTGAAGGAGGTGATTGGGAAGAGGCCAACTATGTGGGAAACCAACAAAGGCAATCATATGATCCACATTCCAACACTTACAACCCAGGATGGAAAAATCACCCAAACTTTGGGTGGGGGAACCAACAAACCCAACCACAAAACCACAAACCTTACAACCACAACCAACATAACAATTCCACATACCAAAACTCCAACCAAAGATCATACCAAGCCACACAAAACACTTACTCCCAACCATCATATCATGGCCAAAATAATCAACCTACCCAACCTGATCCAAACCAACAATTTCAAGATCAATTAAACCGGATAGAAGGAATGCTTACAACCATGAGTCAAGACATAACCGAATTGAAAGCTTTTAAGGAAGAAGTAAAGTCTAACCTGCAAAACCAAGGAGCTGCCATCCAGAAGCTAGAAAATCAAATTTTGTATTTGTCTAAGCAAACCCCTGGGACGAGCGTTTCTCATGCTGCCAAGGCTATTGCAAGGGAAGAATGTAAGGCCATAACCCTCAGAAGTGGAAAAAATCTAAAGGAGATCTCAAAGGAAACCACAGAGGATGAAGCAAGGGAACATGTGAGAGACAAGGAACAAGGACAATCTTTTACACCGTCCGCAACAAAAGAAAAAGAGGTCCTGAAGCCTTATACACCTAAAGCACCATATCCTCAACGTTTGATGAAAAGTGAAAAGGATGGTCAATTCTCCAGGTTCTTGGAGATTTTCAAGAAGCTCCAAATCAACATTCCGTTTGCTGAGGCAATAGAGCAAATGCCACTCTATGCAAAATTCTTAAAAGAATTAATGACCAAGAAGAGAAGCTGGAGAAATGAGGAAACTGTGTTGTTAACTGAAGAATGCAGTGCCATCATTCAGCACAAATTGCCTCAGAAATTGAAGGACCCAGGCAGTTTCCAAATCCTCTGCATCATAGGAGAAGTCATGGTGGAGAAGGCCTTGTGTGACTTAGGGGCCAGCATCAATTTGATGTCTCTAACAATGATGAGAAGAATGAAGATTGAGGAAGCCAAACCAACAAGAATGGCCCTCCAATTGGCAGATCGAACTTTTAAATTCCCTCATGGGATAGTTGAGGATTTGTTGGTGAAAGTGGGAGATTTTATATTTCCTGCTGATTTTGTGGTGTTAGATATGGAGGAAGAAGCCAAAGCTTCAATAATTCTGGGAAGACCCTTCCTGGCTACTGCTGGAGCCATCATAGATGTACAAAAGGGTGAACTCACTCTTAGACTACATGATGAGAAATTGGTGTTTAACGTATTCAAGGCAATGAGCTATCCATCAGAATCACTAAGGGAATGCATGAGGATTGATGTAGTGGACATTGCAGTACAAGAAACTTTTGAGGAAACAATAAAGGAAGTGGCAGAGGAGGAGTTCACCAAGGATATTGAAGTTAGTGACATCAAGGCTGCTGAAACAACCATGCCAAGCATGCCAGAGAGAGTGAAAGAAGAGAAGGAAGCACCAAAACCTGAGCTCAAAGCATTGCCCCCTAATCTCAAGTATGCATACTTGGGTAGTGATGAGAGTCACCCTGTTATCATTAGCTCTGCCCTGAGCCAAGAACAGGAAGAAGAATTGATCAAGGTGCTACAAACTCATCAAGATGCCATTGGATGGACCCTAGCCGATTTGAAGGGGATAAGTTCATCCATATGCATGCATAAAATCTTGTTAGAAGAGGATGCTAGACCCTCCATTCAAGCTCAGAGAAGATTGAATCCCGTCATGAAAGAAGTGGTACAAAAGGAAGTCATGAAGTTATGGCAGGCAGGGGTAATCTACCCCATTTCTGATAGCCCATGGGTTAGTCCCATCCATGTAGTTCCCAAGAAAGGTGGCATAACTGTGGTGCCAAATGAGAAGAACGAACTCATACCCACAAGAACCGTCACTGGGTGGAGGATGTGCATAGACTACAGGAAGCTCAATGAAGCCACCAGAAAGGATCATTTCCCACTCCCATTCATGGATCAGATGCTTGAAAGGCTTGCCGGACATGCTTACTATTGTTTTTTAGATGGATATTCAGGCTACAACCAAATAGTAGTTGATCCTAAAGATCAAGAGAAAACATCATTTGTTTGTCCATATGGAGTTTTTGCTTATAGACGCATGCCCTTTGGATTGTGCAATGCACCTGCCACTTTCCAAAGATGCATGCTGTCCATCTTTTCGGACATGATTGAAAAATTTATTGAGGTCTTCATGGACGATTTTTCTGTGTTTGGAGATTCTTTTCCTAGCTGCCTACACCACCTTGCCTTGGTGCTTAAGAGATGCCAAGAGACTAACCTAGTATTAAACTGGGAAAAGTGTCATTTCATGGTCACAGAAGGAATAGTCCTTGGCCACAAAATCTCTAATAGAGGCATTGAGGTGGACAGAGCTAAGGTGGAACTCATTGAAAAATTACCTCCACCAAGTAATGTCAAGGCAGTTAGGAGTTTTTTGGGACACGCTGGTTTTTACAGAAGGTTTATTAGAGACTTTTCTAAAATAGCCAAACCTTTGAGTAACTTGCTTGTCTCTGATACACCCTTTGTATTTGATAAAAATTGCATGCTAGCCTATGAACTTTTGAAGCAAAAACTTTCCTCTGCACCTATCATTGCCCCACCTGATTGGAACTTACCTTTTGAACTGATGTGTGATGCATCAGACCTTGCTATTGGGGCAGTGTTAGGACAAAGGAAAGACAATTTGGTACATGTGATTTATTATGCCAGTAAAGTCTTGAATGATAACCAAAGGAATTACACAACCACTGAAAAAGAACTCTTGGCAATAGTCTTTGCATTTGACAAATTTAGATCCTATCTCATTGGATCTAAAGTCATAGTCTTCACTGATCATTCAGCTTTAAAATACTTACTTGCTAAACAAGAATCCAAACCAAGACTTATTAGATGGGTTCTTTTGTTGCAGGAATTTGACATTGAAATCAAAGACAAGAAGGGTGTAGAGAACAAGGTGGCAGACCATTTATCAAGAATACCATGTGAAGAAGGAAGCGCACAAAGCACACATATAAATGAGTGCTTTCCTGATGAACAACTCATGGTAATTCACAAAGCACCCTGGTTTGCAGACATAGCAAACTTCAAGGCCACTGGGAGTTTACCGTTGGAATTTAACAAACATCAAAGGAAGAAATTGGTAAATGATGCCAAATACTTCATCTGGGACGAACCATACTTGTTCAAAAAATGTTCCGATGGCATACTCAGAAGATGCATATCCGAGGAAGAAGGAAGGGAAGTCTTATGGGACTGCCATGGCTCCACTTATGGAGGACATTTTGCAGGAGAAAGAACAGCAGCTAAGGTGTTGCAGTGTGGTTTTTATTGGCCCTCTATCTTCAAAGATGCAAAAGAATTAGTGAAGCACTGCCATGAATGCCAGAAAGCGGGGAACCTGCCAAGAAGAAATGAAATGCCACAACAATTCATTCTGGAACTTGAATTGTTTGATGTATGGGGGATAGATTTCATGGGACCCTTTCCCTCCTCATACTCAAATAATTACATTCTTGTGGCAGTAGACTATGTCTCCAAATGGGTTGAAGCAATAGCAACTCCAACCAATGATAATAAGGTAGTCATGAACTTCCTCAGAAAACACATTTTTTGCCGTTTTGGGGTTCCAAGAGCAATCATCAGTGATGGAGGAAGCCACTTCTGCAACAAACCATTAGAGGCATTGCTTCTAAAATATGGAGTCAAACACAAGGTAGCCACACCATACCATCCATAGACAAGTGGGCAAGCCGAAATATCTAACAGAGAACTCAAAAGGATCCTGGAAAAGACTGTGGGAACTTCAAGGAAGGACTGGTCGATTAAGCTAGATGATGCTCTTTGGGCATATAGGACAGCTTTCAAAACACCAATTGGAATGTCTCCTTACCAACTAGTATATGGAAAAGCTTGCCATTTGCCACTGGAGTTGGAGCACAAGGCATACTGGGCCTTGAAACTTTTGAACTTGGACAACAAAGCTGCTGGAGAAAGAAGGATGTTGCAAATTCAAGAGTTGGAAGAATTCAGAGTGGAAGCTTATGAGAATGCCAAAATTTACAAAGAAAGAGCAAAGAAGAAGCATGACAGCAACATAGCCCCAAGGAAATTTGAAGAAGGACAAAAAGTATTGCTCTACAATTCTAGGCTGAAGCTATTTCCAGGGAAGCTAAAATCAAGGTGGTCTGGACCATTCCTTGTCACCAAGGTCTCCAAATATGGACAAGTAGAAATCATGGAAGAAAAGTCACAACGAACCTTCATTGTGAACGGTCAAAGACTCAAACATTACTTGGGAGATGTGGATGAGAAGGACAAAGTTAAATATCACCTCAACTGAGGAAGCTGACCGTCAAGCTAATGACGTTAAAGAAGCGCTTGTTGGGAGGCAACCCAACCTGAGGTAATACCCTTTTGCTGTTTCTTTTATTTGTTTCAATAAAAAGGGTGAAGTAATTTCTGTGCATTGCAAAGAATTAAGTTTTGTGTTTCACACCAAACAATGAATTCGTGGATCAATAATTCAAAGGGGAATGTGTGACTCTAAGTTTGGTGTTCCACCATAAAGATCAACTGAACACAACAACCTTTGAATTATATGAGAAGAACAACCATTCTAAGCAGTCACAGAAATGCTTAAAACCCTTAGCAGCAACTTCATTCCAAAGAGAACTCAAGGATTCAAAGCACAGAGAAGTAAGTGGGAGACTAAGTTTGGTGTTCACACACCAACTTAAGACTCAGATACTTACCCACACATAGTTGAGCTAACCACTCAAGTGCTTGAGAAGCAAGCAACTTCATCACTCTTTGCAGGAAAGGAAACAAGGATTTTAAAGCATGAAGCAACATTTAGGAGAAGAAGGGAAATCAAATTGTTTCCTGGCAACAAAGAGAAAACAAGGAATTTCACAAGGTGGTATTGTTCCTTGATAATTCTTTAAAAAGGGCAAACAAAAGCATGCTTGTTCTGGTTTAAACTGTAAATGTTGAATCTTTCTGGAATGTGAAGTTTTTAGTATATTTGTCTGTTTATTGCTTTGAATAAAGTGAATGCCTAGATGTTTGGATATAACTCCACCTTCTTAAACAAATGCTTGCCATGCTTGTTCTGTTTCCGAAAATAAAAGAAAAGTTTGAACAAAAGTAACTTGGCTCAATTAGTGACAAATCAAGTAGAATTAAGTGGTGGTATGCATGCTTGATTGTTTAAGTCAGATCACTGGAAATAGAGTGTAGAATTATCATTTTTTATGTAGAAATTGAAAACTGTCTATGGATCTTGATGAATAAATATCTTTGGTCATGAAAAAGAAAGAAAAAGAAGAAGAAAAAGCCACTGAAAAAGGGCAACCAAAAAGCAAAAAAAAAAAAATTGAGAAAATAAGCTAGGTACCAATGGTTTGAACTTCTGAGACAAATGCCTGTGGTGTTTATGTATTAAGGATATGCTTGGATGAAGAGGTTCTGAGGAGTGTTTCAACACTTGGTAACTTGGGTTAACTAACCCGGGATTATCAACCAAAAGTCCATTATCAAGAGCAACCTAAATACAAAACATTTAGTCACACAAAGAGGTGCTGGGCACCAATGTCTCAAGAAGAAATGTGAACTAAAATGCCTGAAGTGGATATGTGTAGTGCACTGATAAGAAAAAGAATATGCCAAAGGCTTGTGCAACACATGACACTAAGCAAACAAGGAGCAAAGAAGCTCTAAGAAAAAGAAAAGAAAAACAAAGAAGAAAAGTGCCAAGGACATAAGAATAACAAGAGGCCATAGCAGTGTTTGATGGATGCAAGGAAAAAGTGATAATCTTACCTGATAAGAATGAAAAAGTGATGCTGCAACTTTCTGCATAAAACCCTTCTGATGAACTTCAAATGCTTGCTAATATAGCCAATGTAATTGCTTTCTGTTTCATACTTTCTTCTCAAATAACTCAGGACTTGCTTAGGGACAAGCAAGTATTAAGTTTGGTGTTGTGATGCCAAGGCATCTTAGGCTAGTTTCACTAGCATTTTTCTGTTAGTTTTAGTTGTTTTATGCATTTTCTTGAGCTTAAAGTAACCAAAAATGGTTAAATGAAGAACAAAGCAATGAACCATCCAAACAGTATGATTTTAATGCAAATTCCATGAGTTTTAGTTATATTACTTGAATGCTATGAATGGAAGATTTCTCATGAAATTTTGCAAGACTTTGATGCAATTGTTTGGATGATTTCAGGGAAGAAGAGGCTAAGCAAGGAAGCAACAAAATCAATAAAGGAAGCTTGAATATCACATGTGGAATTTAAGTTCCAGTTTAAGCCTAAACTGGAGCTTAAACGCCAGAATCAGGAAGGCTAAGAAATGCTGGAATTGAAGTTTAACCTCCAGTTTAACCTTAAACTGGAGGTTAAACGCCAGAATGGGAAAAGCACCAGGGAGCCATTTCCACGTTTAAGCTCCAGTTTGACCTCAAACTGGAGCTTAAACGTGTTCGACCAAGTTTTCTCCTCCAGGGTTGCTCTCTCCATTTCCACGTTTAAGCTCCAGTTTGACCTCAAACTGGAGCTTAAACGTGTTCGACACCTCCAGGGCTACCCTTCTAAGCTTCCACGTTTAACCTCCAGTTTAACCTTAAACTGGAGGTTAAACGTGTTCGACCTCCAGGATGCCTCCTTCCATTTCCACGTTTAACCTCCAGTTTAACCTTAAACTGGAGGTTAAACGTGTTCGACCTCCAAGGCTGCCCTTCCTATATCCACGTTTAAGCTTCAGTTTAACCTTAAACTGAAGCTTAAACGTGTTCGACTACATGACTCTCCAGGGCTGCTTTCTTCCATTTCCACGTTTAAGCTTCAGTTTAACCTTAAACTGAAGCTTAAACGTGCTTCTACAAAAGGCCTCACTGGAAGTGTCTGGCGTTTAAGCTGCAGTTAAACGCCACTCTTGGAAAAGGTTTTTGGACCAAAAATATTGTGGTTTAAGTTAGTATTTGAGCACAAACATTAACTTAAACTTATTCTGGTATGAAACCCAATTGAATATCATGGTTTATGGGATTGGGCCTGAAGGATTGATGAGTTTGAAATCTCAATTTATTGAGTCATGTGTCATTATTTGATTATCACTAAGTTGGCTCAATGAATGTTACAGAATTTGGATCAACAGCCTCATCAAGATTATGGATCATAAACCCAAGGCAAAAGGAAAGCAGGGAGAGGCCTCAAAGCCCAAGAAACACAACAGAAGCTCAATATAGAAAGTGTATAAATAGGATAGAATTTAAGTTAGAAAGGACTTTTTACCTTCACTTTTAGCTAGTTTTCATATCTTTGTAATTGAATTCAGAGCTATGACTCACTAAACCCCCTTTCATTGGGTTAGGGAGCTCTATTGTAATTCAATGAATCAATAATAGTTTATCTTCTTCTTCAATCTTTTCTCTTGAATTTTGTTAGAAAGCTTCTCGATCTAATTCCATTGGGTAGTTGTCTTGGGAAAGAAACTACCCATAATTGGAATCCTTCGGAACCTTGGGAAAGGAATGGAGGATTCATGCTAGAGAAGCTTTCTCACAGTGAATTGGATTGGGGTTTGGATGGATATTGTGACATGTAATCCTACCAAATTGTGGTTCATGAAACTGTGTGGTATAATCAGTGATCGAGCATCATCTCTTCTTATGAACATTTAAACCAAGGGATTGGGAATTTGTTCATTTTTAGAGAGAATTGGTGAGCCAAGGGATTGGGATCCAATCATATAAGATTGCCAAGCAAAATTCAATGAACGCATTGCTTGAGGAAGAGATAAACATGTTTTGATTTGGAGATCTCAATATCTCCTATAACCCAATGAATCCCCCAATTCTGATTACATCTTCTCTTTACATTCTGCAACTCAATTCATGCAATCACCCCCATTCCCTTTTAATTTCAGCAATTTAGTTTCTGCTCTTTAATTCATGCAATTTAAGATTCCGCCATTTCAATTTCTTGTTATTTACTTTTCCCGCCAATTTTACATTCCGCAATTCTCATCTCAATCTTGATTCCGCTCAACTAGAACACACTTCTAATCCGAATTGCTCACTCAACCAATCCTTGTGGGATTCGACCTCACTCTATTGTGAGTTTTTACTTGACGATAACCGGTGCACTTGCCGGAAGGAATTTTGCCGATCGTGCAATTTCCTAAATCGTAGCATAACTAGTTTATGCGCATCATAGAATAGAATAAATTGCATAGGTTAGGATAGTTGCATGCATGTTCTACTTGATTGAAAAGACAATAAGTTCCTTTTAAGACTCTATCTTTGGAACAAAATTTCACTAATTTTTCAAAATTTTTATGATAAATTTGCTTGAGTTGTATTTGGAACATGACATTTGAGCTAAAGAACACACAACCTGTGAAAGATTTGAGCCTTTATGTATGGTTACATTATTTAACCATAATTATTTCATTCTTGTGTGTTTACCTCTCTATGATTGTAATCTATATTTTGTTTTATCTTATATGTCCAATATTTATTATATTTGCATGCTTGCACATGATTGAGGCCATTATTTGTTTAAACTCACTCATCCAAATTAAGCCTACCCTTTTCAATTACCTTTGTTAACCACTTTGAGCCTTTAAATCTCATTTGTTCTATATTTTACCACATTACTAACCTTAAGCTGAAAAACAATTGTATATCCCAAATTGAATCTTTGTTTAGCTTAAGATAGAATTGTGTGTGCTAGTTAAGTATGGGAAATTGTGGGAACAAAAGTTGTTAAGGGAATGTGTCATGAGAATTTAATGGGAATTTGGATACCTACTCATGTGAAACTATAAGAATTAAAAATCTATGTGCATTGATAAGCGATATTTATTTTAATGTCAAAAAAAAAAATTTTAAATAAATAAGGGGACAAAATTACCCCAATGTTAAATTCAGAATTCAAAGATCAATGCACATATGATAAAAATCAAATATAAAGTTGATACATGAGTATGAATAGAAAAAGGGAATTCTGGGTAGCTAGGTATGAACTTTAAAATTACATTAAAAATATATAGGTTGGGTTGAAGCTTGGGTTAATTAAAGATTCAATTTATTATCTCACTTAACCATATGTATACCCCTACATGTACCTTAGCCCCATTACAACCTTGAAAAGACCTCATGATGTTTGCATTGGTATATTAACTGTTGTTGATTGGTTAGGAGAAGAACAAAAGTTAGAAAGCATGATTAGAGAAGGATAGAGTGTTTACCCTATACACTAGAGATTAGAGCGTACATACATTATCAGTGAGGGTTCAATGCTCGAATTTTCATGTTCCTTGCTTTCATGAGCTATCTCCTTGCACTTTTATCTGTTTTATTGTCTAATGATAGAATTAGTGGAATTTGATTTGTAATTGTTTTGAAGAGCTTATTTACTTTTGATCAAGTAGGCAAGAATCATATATTTGTATTTATTTATATATATATAGGCTTGCATTGCATTTCATGAGTTTCTACATGTTCATACTTATTTCCTTATCTCCTTCAATTAAGCATGAGGACATGCTAATGTTTAAGTGTAGGGAGGTTGATAAACCACTATTTTATGGTTTATATTGTGTTTAATTGTGTGGTTTTATCATGATCCTTACCCACTTATTCATTAAATTATCATGAAATTATAATTCCTTCCTGAATTTATAACATGTTTCAAAACTGCTTCCTAGAGACTTTAATTATGTATTTTTATTTCTCCTTTATTCCATTTGATGCCGTGATCTGTGTGTTGAGTGTTTCAGACTCTATAGGGCATGAATGAGTTGGAGATTGGAAAGGAAGCTAGCAAAAATGGAAGGAACACAAGAATTTGAGAAGATAACTAGCGAGAAGTGACGCGGTCGCATGGCTCACGTGACCGCGCGAAGGAGAGCAAATCGCAGTGACGCGGCCGCGCGGATTAGAAAAGCTCAAGCGACGCGGTAGCGTGGACGACGCGAACGCGTGGCAAGGAAAAGCACGAATGACGCGTCCGCATGGACGACGCGATCGCATGACATGTGCGATCTGCATAATCTGCAGGATTCGCTGGGGGCAATTTTGGACCTTATTTCGACCCAGTTTTTGGCCCGGAACAGTAGACTAGAGCCAGAGAATATGCAGAAACAAAAGAGAACATTCATTCTCGACAGTTTTGAGTTTTAGATCTAGTTTTACTCCCTTAGGTTTCTTTCTCTAGGTTTAAGAATTTTAATTTTCAATTGGTCTTAGCATTGGAACATTGAGAAGAGTTATTTCCTCATCAAGACTTCGTCATTCTAGTTCGTTCTCTTAACTTTGTTTTATTCTTCCATGTTCTTTGCTTTGTTCAATTTTATCATTTGAATACTTTCATGATTTTAATTTATTTCTTCCAATTTGATTTATTTTCCATTCCAATAATCATGTCTTCTTTTAATTCCCTTTCATGTGTTATGGATTTATTATTTACAATGAGTGAGTAGTTCCCTCACTTGATAGGGAGTTGATTGAAAGGAACTCTTGAGTTGGAAGGATTGAAAGAAAAATTGTAATTGGGTTAACTGTTGGATTGTTATCTAATCACTAACACCAATCCCTTTGAACTAAGTGGGTTGCAACTCGTGAACAGATCTAGCATTCCAACTTGTTTGACTTTCCTTTACCTAGTAAATGATAACTAAACAGAACAACCATCAATTATAAATTAATCTTGAAATCATCCCATCAATGATAGAGATTCCAACTAATCAACTCCCAGTCAAGGCTTTTATTCATATTATTTGAATTTTCTCAATTTAATTTTCCACCTACTTAACTCAACTTCTTGGAACATCTGATTAATAAAATAGCACACTTTTCTGCAACTCGTTGGGAGACGACCTGGGACTTAAACTCCCAGTAATTTTTAAATTAAACTCTCTGTGACATATTTCTAAATTGATAGGTAGATTTTTGGTGAGTTAAGAACTATACTTGCAACGTAACTATTTTAATAATTTTTAATTCACCAACTTCTGCGTCTCATCATCCCTCTTCACAAATGTCTATGAGAACTTGGTCCAACCTTTGATCAAAGTTTACCCTTCTAGTGTAGGGGTGTGCATCTCCTTGCATCATGGGCAAATTGAATGCCAACTTTACATTCTCCGGACTAAAATCTAAGCATTTCCCCCGAACCATTGTAAGCCAATTCTTTGGGTCTGGGTTCACACTTTGATCATGGTTCTTGGTGATCCATGCATTGGCATAGAACTCTTGAACCATTAAGATTCTGACTTGTTGAATGGGGTTGGTGAGAACTTCCCAACCTCTTTTTCGAATCTCATGTCGGATCTCTGGATATTCACCCTTTTTGAGTTTGAAAGGGACCTCGGGGATCACCTTCTTCTTGGCCACAACTTCATAGAAGTGGTCTTGGTGCACCCTTGAGATGAATCTCTCCATCTCAAGTGACTCAGAGGTGGAAGCTTTTGCCTTCCCTTTCCTCTTTCTAGAGGTTTCTCCGGCCTTAGGTGCCATAAATAGTTATGGAAAAACAAAAAGCAACACTTTTACCACACCAAACTTAGAAGGTTTGCTCGTCCTCGAGCAAAAGAATAAAGAAGAGAGTAGAAGAAGAAGAAATAGAGGAGATGGAGGGGGCTTAGTATTTCGGCCAAGGGGGAGAGGTAGTGTGTATGTTGTGTGAAAATGAAGGAGTGAAGATGGGTTTATATAGGAATGGAGAGGGGGGTATGTTTCGGCCATTATGGGTGGGTTTGGTTAGGAAAGTGGTTTGAATTTGAATGGTGAGGTAGGTGGGGTTTTATGAAGGATGGATGTGAGTGGTGAAGAGAATGGTGGGATTTTATAGGTGAGGGATTTTTGGGGAAGAGGTATTGAGGTGATTGGTGAATGGGTGAAGAAGAGAGAGAGAGGTGGGATAGGTGGGGATCCTGTGGGGTCCACAGATCCTGAGGTGTCAATAATATCTCATCCCTGCACCAAGTGGCGTGCAAAAATGCCCCCTTTCTGCCAATTCTGGCATTAAATGCCAGGCTGGTGCCCATTTCTGGCATTTAACACCAGCTTCTTGCCCATTCCTGGCGTTAAACGCTAGTCTGGTGCCCATTTCTGGCGTTAAACGCCCAGAATGGTGCCAGACTGGGCGTTTAACGCCCATTCTGCTACCCTTACTGGCGTTTAAATGCCAGTAAGTTTCTCCTCCAGGGTGTTCTATTTTTAATACTGTTTTTCCTTCTGTTTTTGCTTTTTCAATTATTTTTGTGACTTCACATGATCATCAACCTACAGAAAACATAAAATAACAATGCAGAATAAATTGGGTTGCCTCCCAACAAGCGCTTCTTTAATGTCAGTAGCTTGATAGTGGGCTCTCATGGAGCCTCACAGATACTCAGAGAGCATGATGATGGCCTCTCAACACCAAACTCAGAGCATGATGATGGCTTCTCAACACCAAACTTAGAGTTTGAATGTGGGGATTTTGTTTGACTCTGTATTGAGAGAACCTTTTCATGCTTCCTCTCCATCGTTATAGAGGGAGATCCTTGAACCTTAAACACAAGGGAGTCCTCATTCACTTGAAGGACTAATTCTCCTCTGTCTACATCAATCACAGCTTTTGCTGTGGCTAGGAAGGGTCTACCAAGGATGATGGATTCATCTATACACTTCCCAGTATCAGGGATTATGAAATCAGCAGGGATGTAGTTGTCTTCAACCTTTACCAAGACATCCTCTACAAGTCCATAAGCTTGTTTCCTTGAATTGTCTGCCATCTCTAGTGAGATTTTTGCAGCTTGTACCTCAATGATCCCTAGCTTTTCCATTATAGAGAGAGGCATGAGGTTTATACTTGACCCTAGATCACACAGAGCCTTCTCAAAGGTCATGGTGCCTATGGTACAAGGTATTGAGAACTTTCCAGGATCTTGTCTCTTTTGAGGTAATCTCTGCCTAGTCAAGTCATCCAGTTCTTTGGTGAGCAAGGGGGGTTCATCCTCCCAAGTCTCATTACCAAATAACTTGGCATTTAGTTTCATGATTGCTCCAAGGTACTTAGCAACTTGCTCTTCAGTAACATCTTCATCCTCTTCAGAGGAAGAATACTCATCATAGCTCATGAATGGCAGAAATAAATTCAATGGAATCTCTATGGTCTCAGTGTGAGCCTCAGACTCCCATGGTTCCTCATGAGGGAACTCCTTGGAGGCCAATGGACGTCCAATGAGGTCTTCCTCAGTGGAGATCACTGCCTCTTCCTCCTCTCCAAGTTCGGCCGTGTGGGCCATGTTGATGGCCTTGCACTCTCCTTTTGGATTCTCTTCTGTATTGCTTGGAAGAGTACTAGGAGGGAGTTCAGTAACTTTCTTACTCAGCTGACCTACTTGTGGCTCCAAATTTCTAATGGAGGACCTTGTTTCAGTCATGAAACTTTGAGTGGTTTTAATTAGATCAGAGACTCAGTTGCTAAGTCAGAGTGGCTCTGCTTAGAATTCTCTGTCTGTTGCTGAGAAGATGATGGAAAAGGCTTGCTATTGCTAAACCTATTTCTTCTACCATTATTATTATTGAAGCCTTGTTGAGGCCTCTGTTGGTCCTTCCATGAGAGATTTGGATGATTTCTCCATGAAGGATTGTAAGTGTTTCCATAGGAATCTCCCATGTAATTCACCTCTTCCATTGCTGGGTTCTCAAGATCATAAGCTTCTTCTTCAAATGAAGCTTCTTTGGTACTGCCTGTTGCTGCTTGCATTCCAGACAGACTCTGAAAAATCATATTGACTTGTTGAGTCAATATTTTATTCTGAGCCAGTATGGCATTCAGAGTATCAATCTCAAGAACTCCTTTCTTCTGATTTGTCCCATTATTCACAGGATTTCTTTCAGAGGTGTACATGAATTGGTTATTTGCAACCATTTCAATGAGTTCCTGAGCTTCTGCAGGCGTCTTCTTCAGATGAAGAGATCCTCCAGCAGAGCTGTCTAATGACATTTTGGACAGTTCAGACAGATCATCATAGAAGATACCTATGATGCTCCATTCTGAAAGCATGTCAGAAGGACACCTTCTGATCAATTGCTTGTATCTTTCCCATGCTTCATAGAGGGATTCACCTTCCTTCTGTCTAAAGGTTTGGACTTCCACTCTAAGCTTGCTCAATTTTTGAGGTGGAAAGAACTTTGCCAAGAAGGCATTAACTAGCTTTTCCCAAGAGTTCAGGCTTTCTTTAGGTTGTGAATCTAACCATGTTCTAGCTCTGTCTCTTACAGCAAAGGGAAAAAGCATAAGCTTGTAGACCTCGGGATCAACCCCATTAGTCTTGACAGTGTCACAGATTTGCAAGAATTCAGCTAAGAACTGATGAGGATCTTCCAATGGAAGTCCATGAAACTTGCAATTCTGTTGCATTAGAGAAACTAATTGAGGCTTATGCTCAAAATTGTTTGCTCCAATGTCAGGGATAGAGATGCTTCTCCCATAGAATTCAGAAGTAGGTGCAGTAAAGTCACCAAGAACCTTCCTTGCATTGTTGGTGTTTTCGGCTGCCATGGCTTCTTCTTGTTTGAAAAGCTCTGTTAGGTCCTCTACAGAGAGTTGTGCTTTAGCTTCTCTCAGCTTTCTCTTCAAGGTCCTTTCAGGTTCAGGATCAGCCTCAACCAGAATGTCTTTGTCCTTACTTATGCTCATATAAAAGAGAGAAGAAGAAAGTATGGAATCCTCTATGTCATAGTATAGAGATTCCTTAAGGTGTCAGAGGAAAAGAAAAATAGAAGGAGGAGGTAGAAAGAGAATAATTCAAACTTATCAAGAGGGATGGAGTTCAAATTGTTGATAGTGGAGGAGTGTTGGTCCTTAAATAGAAGGATGTGAGAAGAGGGGAAGAATTTTCGAAATTAAAGTAAAAGATTTTGAAATAATTAAAAAAATTTTTGAAAATTTGGTAAAGGTTTTTAGAAAATTAAGATTGGGAAAGAAATTAAGTAATTTTTGAAAAAGATTTTGAAATTAGAAATAAAAAAGATATGATTGAAACTTAATTTTGAAAAAGATGTGATTGAAAAGATATGATTGAGAAGATATGATTGAAAATCAAATTAAAAAGAGAAAGTTTTAAAATTAAAGTTGATTACTTGACTAACAAGAAATTAGATGATATGATTCTAGAATTAAAACTTTTGATCCTTTTTTAATAGGCAAGTAACAACTAGAATATTTTGAATTAAATTATTAATTGTAGCAAGGATTTTTCGAAAATAGTAATAAATAAAAAATTGAAAAGAAATTGATTTTGAAAAGATATGATTGAAAGGATATGATTTGAAAAAGATTTGATTTTGAAAAATTATGAAAATTTGAAAAAGATTTGAATTAAAAACAAAATCTTCCCTCTAGTGTCATCCTGGCGTTAAACGCCCAGAATGGCATCCATTCTGGCGTTTAACGCCCAAAATG
The DNA here is from genome assembly GCF_003086295.3 of Arachis hypogaea. Lineage (NCBI taxonomy): Eukaryota > Viridiplantae > Streptophyta > Magnoliopsida > Fabales > Fabaceae > Arachis > Arachis hypogaea. The sequence goes on from NC_092048.1 coordinate 105,477,918, forward strand.
CTACCTTTTTGGGCGTTAAACGCCCAGCCAGGTACCCTGGCTGGCGTTTAAACGCCAGTTTTCCTTCTTCACTGGGCGTTTTGAATGCCCAGCTTTTTCTATGTAATTCCTCTGCTGAATGTTCTGAATCTTCAATTCTCTGTGTTATTGACTTGAAAAGACACAATTTTGAAAATTTTTTTTTGAATTTTTAATGATGAGAAACAATAGAAATGCAACTAAGATCAAATAAACAATGCATGCAAGACTCCAAACTTAGAGGTTTGTATTCTAAGGACTATAACAATTTGAAAATGCATGTAAGAAACAACAAAAGACACAGAATAAGAGAAATTAAAGATCAGAGCACTGAAATCATCAAGAACAACTTGAAGATCAATGAAGAACATAATGCATATATTCAAAAAATGCAAGAAGAATAAAGACATGCAATTGACACCAAACTTAAAAATTAATACTAGACTCAAACAAGAAACATAAAATATTTTTGATTTTTATGGTTTTATAAATTTTTTTTTTTGTGATTTTTCGAAAATTGAGTGGAGAAGAAAGGGATTCAAAATTTTTAATAAGAGTTCCAGGAATCATTGCAATGCTAGTCTAAGACTCCGGTCCAGGAATTAGACATGGCTTACTAGCCAGCCAAGCTTTCAATGAAAGCTCCGGTCCAAAACACTAGACATGGCCAATGGCCAGCCAAGCTTTAGCAGATCATTGCTAAGAACAGCAAAATTGATAGAAATCAACAAGCTCTTGTGATGATAAGTTGAAACCTCGGTCCAATAAGATTAGACATGGCTTCACAGCTAGCCAGACTTCAACAGATCATCATGAAACTCTAGAATTCATTCTTAAAAACTCTGAAGCACAAAATAGAAAAAAAAATTTGTATTAAAAAAATTTTCGAAAATAAAAGGTAAAATTACCTAATCTAAGCAACAAGATGAACCGTCAGTTGTTTAAACTCGAACAATCCCCGGCAACGGCGCCAAAAACTTGGTGCACGAAATTGTGATCAACAATGGCGCCAAAGACTTGGAGCTCTCAAACGTGAATCACACTTTTGTCACAATTCCGCACAACTAACCAGCAAGTGCACTGGGTCATTCAAGTAATAAACCTTACGCGAGTAAGGGTCGATCCCACGGAGACTGTCGGCTTGAAGCAAGCTATGGTCATCTTGTAAATCTCAGTCAGGCGGATTCAAATGGTTATGGAGGATTGATAATTAAAAGATGAATAAAACATAAAATAAAGATAGAGATACTTATGTAATTCATTGGTGAGAATTTAAGATAAGCGTATGAAGATGCTTTGTCCCTTCTAAACCTCTGCGTTCCCATTGCCTTCTTCCAATCATTCATACTCCCTTCCATGGCAAGCTTTATGTTGGGCATCACCATTGTCAATGGCTACTTCCCGTCCTCTCGGTGAAAATGTTCTACGCACGCTGTCACCGCACGGCTAATCATCTGTCGGTTCTCGATCATGTTGGAATAGGATCCATTGATCCTTTTGCGTCTGTCACACGCCCAACACTCGCGAGTTTGAAGCTCGTCACAGTCATCCCTTCCCAGATCCTACTCAGAATACTACAAACAAGGTTTAGACGTTCTGGATCTCAGGAATGGCCGCCAATAATTCTAGCTTATACCACGAAGGTTCTAATCTTAGATTAGAAACCCAAGAGATACACATTCAAGCTTGTTTGCATGTAGAACGGAAGTGGTTGTCAGGCATACGTTCATAGGTGAGAATGGTGATGAGTGTCACATAATCATCACATTCATCATGTTCTTGTGTGCGAATGAATATCTTAGAGAAGAAGTAGGCGTGAATTGAATAGAAAAACAGTAGTACTTTGCATTAATTCATGAAGAACAGCAGAACTCCACACCTTAATCTATGGTGTGTAGAAACTCCACCGTTGAAAATACAAAAGTGATAATGGTGGTCATTGGCTTCGGCCCCAGAGAGGGAACCTGAAGAACCAAGATGAAAATACAATAGTAAAAGGTCCTATTTATAGAGAACTAGTAGCCTAGGGTTTACAGAAATAAGTAATTGATGCAGAAATTTTCTTTCGGGCCCACTTGGTGTGTTCTTGGGCTGAGCATTGAAGCTTTCACATGTAGAAACTTTTCTTGGAGTTAAACGCCAGCTTTTGTGCCAGTTTGGGCATTTAACTCTAGCTTTTGTGCCAGTTCTGGCGTTTTGATGCCAGAATTCTTAAGCTGACTTGGAATGCCGGTTTGGGCCATCAAAAATGTGATTTTTAAATAAAAACTAACTAAAACATACTAAAAACATACTAAAAACAATGCCAAAAAGCGTATAAATTATCCGCTCATCATATACCGATTGAAGAGAAGGAAGATGGTAGTTAGTGTAGAACTCTACCACCCAGGAGAGGTTGACCTCTCGTGGTTTTCTCAGAAGGAACTCCCATCCTCGCCGTTCAATGTGGGGTAAAATACAAGGAGCAACCTTGTCCGGCAGAGCGAGTAGATGCTCGGCATGGTAATTCCTCTCAAGCATGGCGGGGAACATAAGTTCACAAATGTGGTTGGGGAACTTTGAAGAATCCTTTACCGGTTTGCTCTTCTCATTTTCATCAATAGGAGCGGGTGCCTTAGCTTTCTTAGATAGTGGTTTAGCTCCTAATGAAGAGTGCGCCTTAGAGTTTGACCTTTGAAGTGCCCTCTTTGCGGCCGGTTTCCTTGAAGCTTTCTCCTTGCCTTTCTTGGTGGCCATCCTAAAAAAGGAAGGGAAAAAGGAAAGCATTAAACCCAAAGAATCATCTCAACAAAAACATGCAAGCAAAAGATATTGCCCATAAGAAACAATGCAACAAAGTAATCATAGAACATGGGTCATAATACTTGGCATGGGATGCAAGAGGGAATGAAGCATGCAAAACCGCATGAGAAGAGTAATCTCAAGCATCCATAACAAAGAGCAAGTCACGTTCAATGAGTATCTAATTGGCAAGTAATAAGCAAAGTGGACTCAATGCATTTAGAAGAGAGCAAGTGAATAAGGAGGAAGGACCAAAGTGAAGATACATGATTAAAATAAACCAAAATGGCATTCGTGCATTTCCTCGAACACTTGGTGTGCAATTATCAAGCAATGAGCAATTATGAGATACTCAACTAATTTGAATTCCAAAATGAAGGAACAATCATCACATAACATCACTTACATGACAAAGACAATGAGAGACAACAAGAAGATCTATCAAAGCAAATTAAAACTCAAATTCAACATTCATGGAAGAACAAGAAAAGGGAAAGGTAAACAAATAAAAAGCAAGTAATGTAATTATGTAACTAAAATAGAAAATAAGTAAAAAAACAAGAAAAATATAACTAGAAGAAGAGATTAAGCAAAGAAAGTGAAAGAAAAGATATGGAAGAAGTAGAACCTTGAGAAGGAGAAAAGAAGAAAGTGAGGTTCTCTTCTTGTGAGAATGAGAAGAAGAGAAGAAGTGTAGAGCCACCGGAAGCGGTGGTGGTCGCCGGTAAGTAACCGGAGACAGTGATGGTGGGTTGGAGAAGAAGAAGAAAAGAAAGAGAGGTGATGGAGTAGGAATAAGAAGAAAGAAATAAGAAAGAAAGTGGGATAGAAGCAAGGCGCGCAGCTTTAAAATTGAGTTACGCGACTGGTGCGCGCGCACAGTGCGCTGGCGCATCGGTGAGGGTCGAACAAGGGACAAGCATGCGTCAATGACGCTGACGCGCGAGTGTAGCTGTGCCCTTAGCACAGGATTGGCACAAAGTTGGCCCAAGTCTCGGGTAATATGTACCAGAGTTAGCATTCATGCAGGCGCGCGGACGCACACAGTAAGCTGACGCATGCCTGAGCGGATTGGCGACCGGCGCGGACGCGCGCAGTGCGTCGACGCGTCGGTATGGGCACAGGTGAGGCGCAAGTGTGGCATAACTCTCTGGTTTTTGTACCAGGGAGTTTGGGTAGCACCATCGGCGCGCAAGCGCACCGATGGTTAAATTACAAAGGTCACGCAGGCGCAAGCACGCGGACGCGTGGGTTCCTGGCGTGAGATGGGCACAAAGTGGGCATGACTCTCGGGTTTTTGGCCCAGGAGTATGAAATCCACCACCGGAGCACGCGCATGGTGTGCTGGCGCGTTGGTGCCCTTTTTTCCATTTTTTTCAACATATAGAGAACTATTCTAACACATTCTTGGTAGGTGGTTAAGCTAGTAGACAAGAAAACACTTATAAATTCATGCACCATTCAAGAAAAAGCATTTTCTCTAACTTCAATAATTCATCCATACGAAAATGATGAAAACTATATGAACATCCTATCTATCCAACAAGAACAATAAGGCTAGCAATCCTATGCAATCAACAATATCAAGAAATCACAAAATTCACAAGAATTTAAAGCTAAAAACTAGATGGTATACATAAGGAAGATCTTACCATGGTGGGGTGCCTCCCACCAAGCACTTTTCTTTAATGTCCTTAAGTTGGACGCTCAGTTGCTTAAGCTTCTCCTCCTTTAGGTGCATCCGTCAATAGGAACACCTCTAGCTCTTTTGGGAGCTTGTAGCCATGATACTTCTTCACTCTATGTCCATTCACCTTGAAGGTTGCTTCACTTTTGGGATCAAACAACTCCACCACTCCATAGGGCTTTATCTCCTTCACCTTGAAGGGTCCTTCCCATTTAGAACGGAGCTTGCCAGGCATGAATCTAAGCCTCGAGTTGTAGAGAACCTCATCACCTTCTTGGAAATCCTTCTTCCGGATGTGATGGTCATGAAATGCCTTAGTCTTTTCCTTGTAAATCCGGGCATTCTCATACGCTTCGTTCCTCAAACACTCGAGCTCCTCTAGCTGTAATTTCCTGGCCACTCCCGCCTTGGTTGGATCCATGTTGCACTGCTTTACCGCCCAATAGGCTCATCCCGAACAGAGTCTTGTAGGCCGTCCTATACGCCCACAGTGCATCTCCTAGCCGGAAGCTCCAATCCTTACTTTGTGGATTGACCACTTTCTCCAAGATTCTCTTGATCTCCCGGTTGGACACTTCCGCTTGTCCATTGGTTTACGGATGATAAGCAGTGGCAACCTTATGCAATACTCCATAGTGTTTAAGCAGTGTCTCTACTTTCCTGTTGCAAAAGTGGGATCCTTGGTTGCTCACGATTGCTCGTGGCGACCCACAACGGCATACAATGTGATTTCTAATAAAAGAAACAACGGTATTGGCGTCGTCAAGGCGGGTAGGTATTGCTTCTACCCACTTTGACACGTAGTCAACCGCCAATAGAATATATAGATACCCACTTGAGTTGGGAAACGGTCCCTGATGAGCGGATAATTTATATGCTTTTTGGCATTGTTTTTACATAGTTTTTAGTATAATTTAGTTAGTTTTTAGTATATTTTATTAGTTTTTAAATAAAAATAACATTTATGGACTTTACTATGAGTTTGTGTATTTTTCTATGATTTCAGGTGTTTTCTGGCTGAAATTGAGGGACTTGAGCAAAAATCAGATTCAGAGGTTGAGGAAGGACTGCAGATGCTGTTGGATTCTGACCGCCCTGCACTCAAAGTGGATTTTCTAGAGCTACAGAATTCCAAATGGCATGCTCTCAATTGTGTTGGAAACTAAACATCCAGGGCTTTCCAGCAATATTAATAGTTCATACTTTGCCCGAGTTTAGACGATGCAAACTGGCATTCAACGCCAGTTCCATGTTGCATTCTGGAGTTAAACGCCAGAAATAGGTTGCAAAGTGGAGTTAAACGCCAGAAACAGGTTACAAATTGGCGTTCAACTCCAAGAGAAGCCTCTACACGTGTAAAGCTCAATGCTCAGCCCAAGCACACACCAAGTGGGCCCCAGAAGTGGATTTCTGCATCATTTACTCATTTCTGTAAACCCTAGTAACTAGTTTAGTATCAATAGGACCTTTTACTATTGTATCTTGGAATCTTTGGATTATCTTTTGATCCTTTGATCACATTTTGGGGGCTGGCCATTTGGCCATGCCTAGACCTTGTTCTTATGTATTTTCAACGGTAGAGTTTCTACACACCATAGATTAAGGTGTGGAGCTCTGCTGTTCCTTGAGTATTAATGTAAAGTACTATTGTTTTTCTATTCAATTCAAGCTTATTCCTATTCTAAGATATTCCAAGAACATGATGAATGTGATGAATATGTGACGCTCATCACCATTCTTACCTATGAACGCGTGCCTGACAACCACTTCCGTTCTACATGAAGACGAGACAGAATGAGTATCTCTTAGATATCTAATACAGGAGACCGAGTCCGAGATATTAGAGTCTTCGTGGTATAAGTTAGAACCCATGGATGGCCATTCCTGAGATCCGAAAAGTCTAAACCCTGTCTGTGGTATTCCAAGTAGGATCTGGGAAGGGATGGCTGTGACGAGCTTCAAACTCGCGAGTGCTGGGCGTAGTGACAGAAGCAAAAGGATAGTAAATCCTATTCCAGTATGATCGAGAACCGATAGATGATTAGCCATGCAGTGACAGCGCATTGGACCATTTTCACAGAGAGGACGGGATGTAGCCATTGACAACGGTGATGCCCAACATACAGCTTGCCATGGAAAGGAGTATGAAGGATTGGATGAAGACAGCAGGAAAGCAGAGGTTCAGGAGGAACAAAAGCATCTCTATACGCTTATCTAAAATTTTCACCAATGAATTACATAATTATCTCTATCTTTATTTTACATTTTATTTATCTTTTAATTATCAAATATCTAAAACCATTCGAATCCGCCTGACTGAGATTTACATGGTCCCCATAGCTTGCTTCAGGCCGACATCGACCCTTACTCACGTAAGGTTTATTACTTGGACAACCCAGTGCACTTGCTGGTTAGTTGTGCGAAGTTGTGACTAATTGTGATTCACGTTTGAGAACACCACGTCTTTGGTGCCATTGTTAATGATCGCAATTTCGTGTACCAAGTTTTTGGCGCCGTTGCCAGGAATTGTTCGAGTTTGGACAACTGACGGTTCATCTTGTTGCTCAGATTGGGTAATTTTATTTTAATTTTAAGCTTTTTATTTCTTATTTTCAAAAAATACAAAAAAAAAAATTTTCTTCCTTTTCGTTTTTCCCAAAATAATTTTTGAAAAATACCAAAAAAAAAAATAATAAAATCATAAAAACCAAAAATATTGTGTTTCTTGTTTGAGTCTTGTGTCAAATTTTAGGTTTGGTGTCAATTGCATCTTTTTAATTTTTCTTAAAATTTTTGAAAACTCATGCATTTGTTCTTCATGATCTTCAAGTTGTTCTTGATGAATTTCTTTGTTTGATCTTTAAATTTTTCTTGTTTTGTGTCTTTTCTTGTTTTTCATATGCATTTTCAATTTGTTAGAGTCTCAACATTAAAAATTTTTAAGTTTGGTGTCTTGCATGTTGTTCTTTTCTTAAATTTTCAAAAATAAGTTCTTGATATTCATCTTGACATTCAAAGTGTTCTTGCATACATCATGTGTTTTGATTCATAATTTTCATGTTTTGAGTCTTCTTGTTGTTTTTCTCTCTCTTCTTAAAAATTCAAAAATAAAAAAATATATTTCCTTTTTCTTCTCATAAAATTCGAAAATTTGAGTTGACTTTTTCAAAATTTTTAAAATCTAGTTGTTTCTTATGAGTCAAATCAAATTTTCAATTTAAAAATTCTATCTTTTTCAAATCTTTTTCAAAAATAAAATCTTTTTCATTTTTTTTCTTTCATAAATTAGAAATTTTCAAAATTTATTTTCAAAATCTTTTTCTTATTTCTATTTTATATTTTCAAAATTAATGCTAAGAATTAATGTGATTGATTCAAAAAAATTTTTAAGTTTGTTACTTGCCTATTAAGAAAGGTTCAATCTTTAAATTTTAAAATCATATCTTTTTGTTTCTTGTTAGTCAAGTAATCAACTTTAATTTTCAAAATCAAATCTTTTTAAATTTCTTTTTCAAATCTTTTTCAAAATAAGTTTCAATCACATCTTTTTCAAAATCAATCTCAAAATCTTTTCTAACTTCTTATCTTTTCAAAAATTGATTTTCAATTCTTTTTCAATTAACTACTTGACTTTTTGTTTGATTTTAAAAGTTTACTATTTCAATCATATCTTTTTCAAAACTACCTAACTAATTTTCTCTCTCTAATTTTCGAAAATCACCTTCCTCTTTTTCAAGATTCCTTTTTAATTAACTAATTATTTTAATTTTAATTTTAATTTTATTTCTTTTCTTTTTCGAATTTTAACTTTAATTTTAAATTAAAAACAAAAATACTTTTATTTTAATTTATTTAATTTTCAAAATTCTCTCCCCCTCATCTCTTTCTAATTATTTTATTTATTTACTAACACTTCTCTTCATCTCAAAACTCGAACCCACTCTTCCCCTCTATGTTTGGATTCTTATCTTTTCCTTCCTCTATTCTTCCCTTCTTATACTTACATAAGGAATCTCTATACTGTGACATAGAGGATTCCATATTTTCTTTCTGTTTTCTTCTTTTTCATATGAGCAGGAACAAGGATAAGAACATTCTTGTTGAAGCTGATCCTGAACCTGAAAGGACTCTAAAGAGGAAGCTAAGGGAAGCTAAAGCACAACTCTCTGGAGAAAATCTGACAGAAATTTTCGAAAAAGAATGAGACATGGCCGAAAATAATAACAATGCAAGGAAGATGCTTGGTGACTTTACTGCACCAAATTCTAATTTACATGGAAGAAGCATCTCAATCCCTGCCATTGGAGCAAATAATTTTGAGCTAAAGCCTCAATTAGTTTCTCTGATGCAACAGAACTGCAAGTTTCATGGACTTCCATCAGAAGATGCTTTTCATTTCTTAACTGAGTTCTTACAGATCTGTGATACTGTTAAGACCAATGGGGTTGACTCCGAGGTCTACAAGTTTATGCTTTTCCCGTTTACTGTAAGAGACAGAGCTAGAATATGGTTGGACTCTCAATCTAAAGATAGCCTGAACTCTTGGGATAAGCTCATCACGGCTTTCTTAGCCAAGTTCTTTCCTCCTCAAAAGCTTAGCAAGCTTAGAGTGGATGTTCAAACCTTCAAATAGAAGGAAGGTGAATTCCTTTATGAAGCTTGGGAGAGATACAAGGAACTGACCAAAAAGTGTCCTTCTGACATGCTTTCAGAATGGACCATCCTGGATATATTCTATGATGGTCTGTCTGAATTATCAAAGATGTCATTGGACCATTCTGCAGGTGGATCCATTCACCTAAAGAAAACACCTGCAGAAGATCAGGAACTCATTGACATGGTTGCAAATAACCAGTTCATGTACACTTCTGAAAGGATTCCTGTGAGTAATGGGACGCCTCAGAGGAAGGAAGTTCTTGAAATTGATACTCTGAATGCCATATTGGCTCAGAACAAAATATTGACTCAGCAAGTCAATATGAACTCTCAGAGTCTGAATGGATTGAAGGAATCATCCAACAGTACTATAGAGGCATCTTCTGAAGAAGAAGCTTATGATCCTGAGAACCCTGCAATAGCAGAGGTGAATTACATGGGTGAACCCTATGGAAACACCTATAATCCCTCATAGAGAAATCATCCAAATTTCTCATGGAAGGATCAACAAAAGCCTCAACAAGGCTTTAATAATGGTGGAAGAAACAGGTTTAGCAATAGCAAGCCTTTTCCATCATCCACTCAGCAACAGACAGAGAATTCTAAGCAAAATCCATCTAGCTTAGCAAATATAGTCTCTGATCTATCTAAGGCCACTTTAAGTTTCATGAATGAAACAAGGTCTTCCATTAGAAATTTGGAGACACAAGTGGGCCAGCTGAGTAAAAGGGTCACTGAAACTCCTCCTAGTACTCTCCCAAGCAATATAGAAGAAAATCCAAAGAGAGAGTGCAAGGCCATTGATTTGACCATCATGGCCGAACCTACAAGGGAGGATGAGGACGTGAATCCTAGTGAGGAAGATCTCCTGGGACGTTCAGTAACCAATAAGGAGTTTCCCTTTGAAGAACCAAAGGACTCTGAGGCTCATCTAGAGACCATAGAGATTCCATTGAACCTCCTTCTGTCCTTCATGAGCTCTGATGAGTATTCTTCTTCTGAAGAGAATGAAGACGTCACTGAAGAGCAAGTTGCTAAGTACCTTGGTGCAATCATGAAGCTGAATGCCAAATTATTTGGTAATGAGACTTGGGAAGTTGAACCTCCCTTGCTCACCAATAAACTGAATGCATTGGATAGGCAGAAATTACCTCAAAAGAGCCAGGATCCTGGTAAATTTCTAATTCCCTGTAACATAGGCACCATGACCTTTGAGAAGGCTCTGTGTGACCTGGGGTCAGGAATAAACTTAATGCCACTCTCTGTAATGGAGAAACTTGGGATCTTTGAGGTGCAAGCAGCCAAAATCTCGTTAGAAATGGCAGACAACTCAAGAAAACAGGCTTATGGACTAGTAGAGGATGTGTTAGTACAGGTTGAAGGCCTTTACATCCCTCCTGATTTCATAATCCTAGACACTGGGAAGGATGAGGATGAATCCATCATCCTTTGAAGACCCTTCCTAGCCACAGCAAGAGCTGTGATTGATGTGGACAGAGGAGAATTGGTCCTTCAACTAAATGAGGACAACCTTGTGTTTAAAACTAAAGGTTCTCCTTCTATAACCATGGAGAGGAAGCATGAAAAGCTTCTTTCACTACAGAGTCAACCAAAACCCCCACACAGTCAAACTTGAAGTTTGGTGTTAGGAGGCCACAACCAAACTCTAAGTTTGGTGTTGAACCCCCACATTCAAACTCTAAGTTTGGTGTTGGGAGGTTCCAATAATGCTTTGAACATCTGTGAGGCTCCATGAGAGCTCACTGTCAAGCTATTGACATTAAAGAAGCACTTGTTAGGAGGCAACCTAATGTTATTTAATTATATCAATTTTATTTTTATTGTTATTTTCGTGTTTTATTAGGTGGATGATCATGTGGAGTCACAAAAACTACTGAAAAATAAAAAACAAAATGAAAAAAATAGCATTAAAAATAGCACACCCTGGAGGAGGAGCATTTTGGCATTTAAACGCCAGAAACAAGCATTTGTCTGGCGTTTAACGCTAGAAACAAGCACCAAGCTGGTGTTTAATGCCAGAAACAAGCATCTACCTGGCGTTAAACGCCAGAAACAGGCTACATTTGGGCGTTTAACGCCAGAAACCAACAGCAGTCTGGCGTTAAACGCCAGGATTGCACAGCAAGGGCATTTTACACGCCTAATTGGAGCAGGGATGTTAAGTCCTTGGCCCCACTGGATCTGTGGACCCCTAATCTCTAAAAACACTTAACACACATATCAAGGCATCTAATGGTGATAAGAGAGGATTAATATTAGCAATATAAAGGCCAAAGAAGCATGTTTTCAATCATAGCACAAAATCAGGAAGGAAAACATAAAGCATGCGATTAGTATGAATAAATGGGTAAAGAGTTGATAAAAATCACTCAATTAAGCATAAGATAAACCATAAAATAGTGGTTTATCAACCCCACAGAATTCCTACAGGATCTGTGGACCCCACAGGATCCCCACCACTTCTTCTCTCCTCTTCACACCTTTTTATAACTCTCTTCCCCAAATACCCTTCACCAATCACCTCACTCACTCTTCCCCATCATCTCTTCACCACTCACATCCATCCACTCTTCCCCATAAACCCCACCTACCTCCAAAATTCAAACTCTTTTACCTCCCAAACCCAACCCTAATGGCCGAACCCTAAACCTTCCCCACTCCTATATAAACCCTCATTCCTTCTTCATTTTCACACAACACAAGCCTTTCTTCTTCCCCTTGGCCGAATACACCTTCTCCCTCCATCTCCTCCATTTTTCTTCTTCTTCTCCTTCTTTATTTCTTCTTTTGCTCGGGGACGAGCAAACATTTTAAGTTTGGTGTGGTAAAAGCATTGCTTTTTGTTTTTCCATAACCATTTATGGCACCTAAGGCCGGAGAAACCTCTAGAAAGAGGAAAGGAAAGACAAAAGCTTCCACCTCCGAGTCATGGGAGAAGGAGAGATTCATCTCAAGGGTCCATAGCACAGTGGTAGAGCATTTGACTGCACAACAAGAGAGCCCACTCATGGACCTCAACAAGAGCATGAGGAATTCCCTCACCAAGAAATCCCTGAGATACCTCAAGGGATACATTTTCCTCCACACAACTATTGGGAGCAAATCAACACCTCCCTATGAGAATTAAGTTCCAACATGGGACAACTAAGGATGGAGCACCAAGAGCACTCCATCATCCTCCATGAGATTAGAGAAGATCAAAGAGCTATGAGGGAGGAGCAACAAAGACAAGGAAGAGACATAGAGGAGCTCAAGAGCACCATTGGTTCTTCAAGAAGAGGAAGACGCCACCCTCACTAAGGTGGACTCATTCCTTAATCTCCTTGTCTATTTATTTTTTGTTTTTGGTTTTTATGCTTATCATGTTTGTCTATGTTTGTGTCTTTACTAGATGATCATTAGTGTTTAAGTGTCTATGTCTTAAAGCTATGAGTGTCCTATGAATCCATCACCTCTCTTAAATAAAAAATGTTTTAATTACAAAAGAACAAGAAGTACATGGTTTCGAATTCATCCTTGAAACTAGTTTAATCATTTTTGATGTGGTGACAATACTTTTTGTTTCCTGAATGAATGCCTGAACAGTGCATATGTCTTTTGAATTTGTTGTTTATGAATGTTAAATATGTTGGCTCTTGAAAGAATGATGAAAAAGGAGAAATGTTATTTGATAATGTGAAAAATCATAAAATTGATTCTTGAAGTAAGAAAAAGCAGTGAAGAACAAAGCTTGCAAGAAAAGAAAAATGGCAAAAAAAAGAAAAAAAAAAGAAAAAGCAAGCAGAAAAAGCCAAAAGCTCTTTAAACCAAAAGGCAAGAGCAAAAAGCCAATAGCCCTTAAAACCAAAAGGAAAGGGTAATAAAAAGGATCCAAGGCTTTGAGCATCAGTGGATAGAAGGGCCTAAAGGAATAAAATCCTGGCCTAAGCGGCTAAACCAAGTTGTCCCTAACCATGTGCTTGTGGCGTGAAGGTGTCAAGTGAAAACTTGAGACTGAGCGGTTAAATTCAAGGCCCAAAGCAAACACAGAGTGTGCTTAAGAACCCTGGACACCTCTAATTGGGGACTTTAGCAAAGCTAAGTCATAATCTGAAAAGGTTCACCCAGTTATGTGTCTGTGGCATTTATGTATCTGGTGGTAATACTGGAAAACAAAGTGCTTAGGGCCATGGCCAAGACTCATTAAGTAACTGTGTTCAAGAATCAACATACTGAACTAGGAGAATCAATAACACTATCTAAATTCTAAGTTCCTATAGATGCCAATCATTCTGAACTTCAATGGATAAAGTGAGATGCGAAAACTATTCAAGAGGCAAACTAGTCCCGCTCATCTGATTGGAGCTAAATTTCATTGATATTTTGGAATTTATAGTATATTCTCTTCTTTTTATCCTATTTGATTTTTAGTTGCTTGGGGACAAGCAACAATTTAAGTTTGGTGTTGTAATGAGCGGATAATTTATACGCTTTTTGGCATTCTTTTTACATAGTTTTTAGTATAATTTAGTTAGTTTTTAGTATATTTTTATTAGTTTTTAAATAAAAATCACATTTCTAGACTTTACTATGAGTTTGTGTGTTTTTCTGTGATTTCAGATATTTTCTGGCTGAAATTGAGGGACTTGAGCAAAAATCAGATTCAGAGGTTGAGAAAGGACTGCAGATGCTGTTGGATTCTGACCTCCCTGCACTCAAAGTCGATTTTCTGGAGCTACACAACTCCAAATGGCGTACTCTCAATTGCGTTGGAACGTAGACATCCAGGGCTTTCCAGAAATACATAATAGTTCATACGTTTCCCGAGTTTAGATGATGCAAACTGGCGTTCAACGCTAGTTCCATGTTGCATTCTGGAGTTAAACGCCAGAAACAGGTTGCAAAGTGGAGTTAAACGCCAGAAATAGGTTACAAACTGGCGTTCAACTCCAAGAGAAGCCTCTACACGTGTAAAGCTCAATGCTCAGCCCAAGCACACACCAAGTGGGTCCCAGAAGTGGATTTCTGCATCATTTACTCATTTCTGTAAACCCTATTAACTAGTTTAGTATAAATAGGACTTTTTACTATTGTATCTTGGAATATTTGGATTATCTTTTGATCCTTCGATCACATTTTGGGGGCTGGCCATTCGGCCATGCCTAGACCTTGTTCTTATGTATTTTCAACGGTAGAGTTTCTACACACCATAGATTAAGGTGTGGAGCTCTGCTGTTCCTTGAGTATTAATGCAAAGTACTATTATTTTTCTATTCAATTCAAGCTTATTCCTATTCTAAGATATTCATTCGCACCCAAGAACATGATGAATGTGATGAATATGTGACGCTCATCACCATTCTCACCTATGAACGCGTGCCTGACAACCACTTCCATTCTACATGAAGACGAGACAGAATGAGTTTCTCTTAGATATCTAATACAGGGGACCGAGTCCGAGATATTAGAGTCTTCGTGGTATAAGTTAGAACCCATGGATGGCCATTCCTGAGATCCAAAAAGTCTAAATCTTGTCTGTGATATTCTGAGTAGGATCTGGGAAGGGATGGCTATGACGAGCTTCAAACTCGCGAGTGTTGGGCGTAGTGACAGACGCAAAAGGATAGTAAATCCTATTCCAGTATGATCGAGAACCGACAGATGATTAGCCATGCAGTGACAGCGCATTGGACCATTTTCACAGAGAGGACGGGATGTAGCCATTGACAACGGTGATGCCCAACATACAGCTTGCCATGGAAAGGAGTATGAAGGATTGGAGGAAGACAGCAGGAAAGCAGAGGTTCAGGAGGAACAAAAGCATCTCTATACGCTTATCTGAAATTCTCACCAATGAATTACATAAGTATCTCTATCTTTATTTTACGTTTTATTTATCTTTTAATTATTAAATCTCTAAAACCATTTGAATCTGCCTGAATGAGATTTACAAGGTGACCATAGCTTGCTTCAGGCCGACAATCTCCGTGGGATCGACCCTTACTCACGTAAGGTTTATTACTTGGACGACCCAGTGCACTTGCTGGTTAGTTGTGCGATGTTGTGACAAAGTGTGATTCACGTTTGAGAGCACCACGTCTTTGGTGCCATTGTTAATGATCACAATTTTGTGTACCAGTCCCATAAAGTCAAAGCCCCATACATCAAATATCTCACAGAACAACATAGGTTGCTAAGGCATCTCATCCCTTTGGGATGTGTTTCCCGACTTCTGACACTGATGGCAAGATACAAAGAACCGGTTAGCATCCTTGAATAAGGTTGGCCACCAGAATCCACAATCCAACACCTTTTTAGCTGTCCTTTGTGGTTTAAAGTGGCCACCACATTCGGACGAATGGCAAGCTTCAAGAATGGGTTAAATTTCAGATTCTGGCACACATCTTCGAATTACTTGGTCCACGCCCCTCTTTCACAAGTGAGGGTCATCCCAAATGTAGTATTTGGAATCACTCCTCAACTTGTCCCTTTGAGTTTTAGAAAAGTTGGGAGGGAAGATTTTTGCAACCAAGTAGTTCGCCATTGGGGCAAACCAAGGAAAGCTATCCGACACAGCATGCAAACTATCCAATGGGAATGAGTCATTGATTGGAAATGGGTCAAATTTTAAATTCTCAAGGCGGCTTAAATGATCCACAACCAAGTTTTGAGAGCTACTCTGGTCCCTAATCTCAATGTCAAATTCTTGCAAAAGCAAGATCCAACGTATGAATCTAGGCTTTGACTCATTCTTTGTCAATAAGTACTTTAAAGCTGCATGATCCGTGTATACCACTATCTTGGACCCTGGCAAATAAGATCTGAATTTATCTAAAGCATGAACAATAGCTAGGAGTTCCTTTTCTGTAGTGGTATAGTTGGATTGTGCTGCATCCAGTGTTTTAGAAGAGTAAGAAATGACATAAGGGAGTTTACCATCGCGTTGTGCAAGCGCGGCACCTACAGCATGATTTGATGCATCGCACATTATCTCGAATGGCAACGTCCAGTTGGGGCCTCGCACAATCGGTGCCATGGTAAGAACTCTCCTTTGCTCTTCAAATGCTTTCACACATGCGCTGTCAAACTCAAAATCCACATCTTTTTGGAGTGGGCGCGACAATGGCAAAGCAATTTTTCTGAAATCCTTGATAAAGCGCCTGTAAAATCCTGCATGTCCCAAAAACGAGCGGACCTCCCTCACAGATGAGGGGTGAGGTAAAGGGTAGTGGTCCTTCCCTGTAGCGGCGTTCAATTTTCTATAGTCGATTCACACTCGCCACGCATTTTGTACTCTCTTGGTGACCAATCCACCATCATCCTTCTTGACCGCAGTAATGCCCGATTTCTTAGGAACAACCTGGACCTGGCTTACCCATTCACTGTCAGAAATTGGGTATATGATACCCGCATCAAGTAGCCTAGTGACCTCCTTCTTTACCACATCAAGGATGGTCGGGTTGAGCCTCCTTTGTGGTTGCCTAACCGGCCTAGCTCCGTCTTGGAGAAATATACGATGCATGCATTTGCGAGGGTCAATCCCCATAATATCAGCTAGGCTCCAACCAATTGCCTTCTTGTACCTTCTTAGGACATCTAGGAGCTTTTCCTCTTCTTCACTAGAAAGCTCACTAGCAATAATGACCGAAAACTTTTGGATGTCCTTTAAGAAAGCATACTTCAAATGAGATGGAAGAGGCTTCAGTTCACTTTTTGCCTCAAGCTGAGGTTCCTTTTCATCAAGCTCACGGAGTTCATTCTCAACAACTTTCTCATGTTCATCCTCTTGGTCATCCGTCTCTTCAACAACATGGTAGCACAACTTGTTGTGGTCTTCTTCTTGCACTTTCACTACCACTTCATCAATTACATCACATCGGAGAATGGAATGCTCTTTGGGAGGATGCTTCATGGCTTCTTCCAAATTGAACTTGATAGTCTTGTCTCCAACCTCAAAGGAATATGTACCGGTGAAGGCATCTAACTTGAATTTATAGGTCTTGAGAAAGGGTCTACCAAGTAGAACGGAGGATGAGCTTCTATTTTCTATTGAAGGCATTTCAAGGATGTAAAAGTCAACCGGAAAGACCAAGTCCTTGATTGCCACAACTACATCTTCTGCTATTTCCATCACCGTGATCACACTTTTATCAGCTAAGGCAAACTTTGCCGCCGACTTCTTTAATGGAGCTAAATTCAACCACACAAAAATGGACAATGGCATGATGCTTACGCAAGCTCCTATATCACACATACAGTTGATGAGCGGATAATTTATACACTTTTTGGCATTATTTTTAGTATGTTTTTAATATATTTTAGTTAATTTTTATTATATTTTTACTAGTTTTTAAATAAAAATCACATTTCTGGACTTTACTATGAGTTTGTGTATTTTTCTGTGATTTCAGGTATTTTCTGGCTGAAATTGAGGGACCTGAGCAAAAATCTGATTCAGAGACTGAAAAAGGACTGCAGATGCTGTTGGATTCTGACCTCCCTGCACTCAGAGTGGATTTTCTGGAGCTACAGAAGCTCAATTGGCGCACTCTTAATTGAGTTGGAAAGTAGACATCCTGGGCTTTCCAGCAATATATAATAGTCTATACTTTATCTGAGATTTAATGGCCCAAACCGGCGTTCCAAGTCAGCATAGAAATTCTAGCGTCAAAACGCCAGAACTGGCATAAAAGCTGGAGTTAAACGCCCAAACTGGCACAAAAGCTGGCGTTTAACTCCAAGAAAAGTCTCTACATATGAAAGCTTCAATGCTCAGCCCAAGCACACAACAAATGGGCCCGGAAGTAGATTCTGCATCATTTACTCCTTTCTGTAAACCCTAGGTTACTAGTTTACTACAAATAGGACCTTTTACTATTGTATTTTCATACTTTTCATCTTTGATTAGTCTTATGCTATCTTAGAACTTTATGGGGGCTGGCCATTCAGCTATGCCTGGACCTTTATTACTTTTGTATTTTCAACGGTGGAGTTTCTACACACCATAGATTAAGGTGTGGAGCTCTGCTATTCCTCATAAATTAATGCAAAGTACTATTGTTTTTCTATTCAATTCACGCCTACTTCTTCTCTAAGATATACACTCGTTCTTCAACTTGATGAATGTGATGATCCATGACACTCATCATCATTCTCACCTATGAACGCGTGCCTGACAACCACTTCCGTTCTACATGCAAACAAGCTTGAATATGTATCTCTTGGGTTTCTAATCTAAGATTAGAACCTTCGTGGTATAGGCTAGAATCATTGGCAGTCATTCTTGAGATCTGGAAATTCTAAACCTTGTCTGTGGTATTCCGAGTAGGATATAGGAAGGGATGACTGTGACGAGCTTCAAACTCGCGAATGTTGGGCGTAGTGACAGACGCAAAAGGATCAATGGATCCTATTCCAACATGATCGAGAACCAATAGCTGATTAGCCTTGCGGTGACAGCGCATTTGGACTATTTTCACTGAGAGGAAGGGAAGTAGCCATTGACGACGGTGATGCCCAACATAAAGCTTGCCATGGAAAGGAGTATGAATGATTGCAATTGTGCGTACCAAGTTTTTGGCGCCATTGATGATCACAATTGCGTGCACCAAGTTTTTGGCGCCGTTGCCGGGGATTGTTCTAGTTTGGACAACTGATGGTTCATCTTGTTGCTTAGATTAGGTAATTTTATTTTATGTTTAAGCTTTTTACTTTTTATTTTTGAAAAAAAAAATTTCAAAAATACAAAAAAATTTTCTATTCTGTTCTTCAGAGTTTTTAAGAATGACTTCTAGAGTTTCATGATGATCTGTTGAAGTCTGGCTGGCTGTGAAGCCATGTCTAATCTTTTGGACCGAGGTTTCAACTTATCATCATAAGAGCTTGTTGATTTCTATCAATTTTGCTGTTGAGAGTAATGATCTGCTAAAGCTTGGCTGGCCATTGGCCATATCTAGTGTTTTGGACTGAAGCTTTCATTGAAGGCTTGGCTGGCTAGAAAGCCATGTCTAATTCCTGGACCGGAGTTTTAGACTAACATTGCAATGATTCCTGGAATTCTCATTAAAAATTTTGAATCTCTTTATTTTCTTTTCCATATACTTTTCGAAAAATCACAAAAAAAATTTATAAAATCATAAAAATAAATAATATTTTATGTTTCTTGTTTGAGTCTAGTGTCAATTTTTAAGTTTGGTGTCAATTGCATGTCTTTATTCTTCTTGCATTTTTCGAATAGATGTAATATGTTCTTCATTGATATTCAAGATGTTCTTGATGATTCCATTGCTCTGATCTTTAATTTCTCTTATTTTGTGTCTTTTGTTATTTCTTACATGCATTTTTAAATTGTTATAGTCCTTAGTATACAAACTTCTGAGTTTGGTGTCTTGCATGCCTTGTTTATTTGATCTTAGTTGCATTTTTCGTTGTTTCTCATCATTAAAAATTCAAATTTTTTTTTTAAAAATTGTGTCTTTTCAAGTCAATAACTCAGAGAATTGAAGATTCAGAACATTCAGCAGAGGAATTACACAGAAAAAGCTGGGCGTTCAAAACGCCTAGTGAAGAAGGAAAACTGGCATTTGAACGCCAGCCTGGGTACCTGGCTGGGCGTTAAACGCCCAAAAAGGTAGCATTTTGGGCGTTAAACGCCAGAATGGATGCCATTCTGGGTGTTTAACACCAGGAAGACACTAGAGGGAAGATTTTGTTTTTAATTCAAATCTTTTTCAAATATTCATAATGCCATTCTGGGCGTTTAACGCCAGGAAGACACTAGAGAAAAGATTTTGTTTTTAATTCAAATCTTTTTCAAATATTCATAATTTTTCAAAATCAAATCATTTTCATATCATATCTTTTCAATCACATCCTTTCAAAATCAATTTCTTTCCATTTTTTTTCATTATTTCGAAAATCTTTGCTACAATTAATGATTTAATTCAAAATTTTCAAGTTGTTACTTGCCTATTAAGAAAGGATCAAATTTTAAATTCTAGCATCATATCTTCTAATTTCTTGTTAGTCAAGTAATCAACTTTAATTTTAAAACTTTTCTTTTTTCATTTGATTTTCAATCATATCTTTTCAATCACATCTTTTTCAGGATTTATTTTCAATCATATCTTTTAATTTCGAATTCCAAAATCTTTTTCAAAAATCACTTAATTTCTTTCCCAATCTTAGTTTTCGAAAATCATTTACCAAATTTTCAAAATTTCTTTTAATTATTCCAAAATATTTTCACTTTATTTTTGAAAATTCCTCTCCTCTTCTCACATCTTTCTATTTATGGACTAACACTCCTCCTCAATGTACAATTCAAACTCTATCCATCTTGAGAAGTTCGAATTCTCTCTTCTCTACCTTCTCCTTCTATTCTTCTTTTCCTCTGATATCTCAAGGAATCTCTATACTGTGACATAGAGGATTCCATATTTTCTTCTCCTCTCTTTTTATATGAGCAGGAGCAAGGACAAGGGCATTCTTGTTGAAGCTGATCCTGAACCTGAAAGGACCTTGAAGAGAAAGCTAAAAGAAGCTAAAGTACAACTCTTTATAGAGGACCTAACAGAAACTTTCAAACAAGAAAAAGCCATGGCAGCCGAAAACAACAACATCGCCAACAATGCAAGGAAGGTGCTTGGTGACTTTACTGCACCTACTCCCAACTTCTATTAGAGAAGCATCTCAATCCCTGCCATTGGAGCAAACAACTTTGAGCTTAAGCCTTAATTAGTTTCTCTGATGCAACAGAATTGCAAGTTTCATGGACTTCCATTGGAAGATCCTCATCAGTTCTTAGCTGAATTCTTGCAAATTTGTGACACTGTCAAGACCAATGGGGTTGATCCCGAGGTCTACAAGCTTATGCTCTTTCCCTTTGCTGTAAGAGACAGAGCTAGAACATGGTTAGACTCACAACCTAAAGAAAGCCTGAACTCTGGGGAAAAGCTAGTCAATGCCTTCTTGGCAAAGTTCTTTCCACCTCAAAAATTGAGCAAGCTTAGAGTGGAAGTCCAAACCTTCAGACAGAAGGAAGGTGAATCCCTCTATGAAGCTTGGGAAAGATACAAGCAATTGATCAGAAGGTGTCCTTCTGACATGCTTTCAGAATGGAGCATCATAGGTATCTTCTATGATGGTCTATCTGAACTGTCCAAGATGTCATTGGACAGCTCTGTTGGAGGATCTCTTCATCTGAAGAAGACGCCTGCAAAAGCTCAGAAACTCATTGAAATGGTTGCAAATAACCAATTCATGTACACCTCTGAAAGGAATCCTATGAATAATGGGACAAGTCAGAAGAAAGGAGTTCTTGAGGTTGATACTCTGAATGCTATATTGGCTCAGAACAAAATATTGACTCAGCAAGTCAATATGATTTCTCAGAGTCTGTCTGGAATGCAAGCAGCAACAGTCAGTACCAAAGAAGCTTCATCTGAAGAAGAAGCTTATGATCCTGAGAATCCAGCAATGGAAGAGGTGAATTACATGGGAGAACCTTATGGAAACACCTATAATCCTTCATGGAGAAATCACCCAAATCTCTCATGGAAGGACCAGCAGAGGCCTCAACAAGGCTTCAACAACAGTAATGGTGGAAGAAATAGGTTTAGCAATAGCAAGCCTTTTCCATCATCTTCTCAGCAACAGACAGAGAATTCTAAGCAGAGCCATTCTGACTTAGCAACTGTAGTCTCTGATTTAATTAAAACCACTCAAAGTTTCATGACTGAAACAAGGTCCTCCATTAGAAATTTGGAGGCACAAGTGGGAAAGTGGTGCACGAAATTGTCCTCATCAAAAATGGCGGCAAAGACTTGGAGCTCTCAAACGTGAATCACACTTTGTCACAATTCCGCACAACTAACCAGCAAGTGCACTGGGTCGTCCAAGTAATACCTTACGTGAGTAAGGGTCGATCCCACGGAGATTGTCGGCTTGAAGCAAGCTATGGTCATCTTGTAAATCTCAGTCAAGCGGATTCAAATGGTTATGGAGGATTGATAATTAAAAGATGAATAAAACATAAAATAAAGATAGAGATACTTATGTAATTCATTGGTGAGAATTTCAGATAAGCGTATGAAGATGCTTTGTTCCTCCTGAACCTCTGCTTTCCCATTGCTTTCTTCCAATCATTCATACTCCCTTCCATGGCAAGCTTTATGTTGGGCATCATCGTTGTCAATGGCTACTTCCCGTCCTCTTAGTGAAAATGTTCTACGCACGCTATCACCGCACGGCTAATCATCTGTCGGTTCTCGATCATGTTGGAATAGGATCCATTGATCCTTTTGCGTCTGACACACGCCCAACACTCGTGAGTTTGAAACTCGTCACAGTCATCCCTTCCCAGATCCTACTCAGAATATCACAGACAAGGTTTAGACGTTCCGGATCTCAGGAATGGCCGCCAATAATTCTAGCCTATACCACGAAGGTTCTAATCTTAGATTAGAAACCCAAGAGATACACATTCAAGCTTGTTTGCATGTAGAACGGAAGTGGTTGTCAGGCACATGTTCATAGGTGAGAATGGTGATGAGTGTCACATAATCATCACATTCATAATGTTCTTCAGTGCGAATGAATATCTTAGAGAAGAAGTAGGCGTGGATTGAATAGAAAAATAGTAGTACTTTGCATTAATTCATGAAGAACAGCAGAGCTCCACACCTTAATATATGGTGTGTAGAAACTCCACCGTTGAAAATACAAAAGTGATAATGGTGGTCATTGGCTTCGGCCTCAGAGAGGGAACCCGAAGAACCAAGATGAAAATACAATAGTAAAAGGTCCTATTTATAGAGAACTAGTAGCCTAGGGTTTACAGAAATAAGTAATTAATGCAGAAATCTTCTTTCGAGCCCACTTGGTGTGTGCTTGGGCTGAGCATTGAAGCTTTCACATGTAGAGACTTTTTTTGGAGTTAAACGCCAGCTTTTGTGCCAGTTTGGGTGTTTAACTCCAGCTTTTGTGCTAGTTCTGGCGTTTTGACGCCAGAATTCTTAAGCTGGCTTGGAACGCCGTTTTGGGCCATCAAATCTTAGGCAAAGTATGGACTATTATATATTGCTGGAAAGCCTAGGATGTCTACTTTCCAACGCAATTGAGAGCGCGCCAATGGAGCTTCTGTAGCTCTAGAAAATCCACTTCGAGTGTAGGGAGGTCAAAATCTAACAGCATCTGCAGTCCTTTTTCAGCCTCTAAATCATATTTTTGCTCAGGTCCCTCAATTTCAGCCAGAAAATACCTGAAATCACAGAAAAACACAAAAACTCATAGTAAAGTCCAGAAATGTGATTTTTAAATAAAAACTAATAAAAACATAATAAAAACTAACAAAAACATACTAAAAACATACTAAAAACAATGCCAAAAAGTGTATAAATTATCCGCTCATCACAACACCAAACTTAAATTTTTGCTTGTCCCCAAGCAACTGAAAATCATATAGGATAAAAAGAATAGAATGTACAATGAATTCCAAAAACATCTATGAAGATCAGTATTAATTAGATGAGCGGGGCTTTTAGCTTTTTGCTTCTGAACAGTTTTGGCATCTCACTTTATCCCTTGAAGTTCAGAATGATTGGCATCTATAGGAACTCAGAATCCAGATAGTGTTATTGATTCTCCTAGTTAAGTATGTTGATTCTTGAACACAGCTACTTTATGAGTCTTGGCCGTGACCCTAAGCATTTTGTTTTCCAGTATTACCACCGGATACATAAATGCCACAGACACATGACTGGGTGAACCTTTTCAGATTGTGACTCAGCTTTGCTAAAGTCCCCAGTGAGAGGTGTCCAAGGCTCTTAAGCACACTCTTTTTGCTTTGGACCACGACTTTAACCGCTCAATCTCAAGTTTTCACTTGACACCTTCACGCCACAAGCACATGGTTAGGGACAGCTTGGTTTAGCCGCTTAGGCCAGGATTTTATTCCTGTGGGCCCTACTATCCACTGATGCTCAAAGCCTTGGATCCTTTTTATTTTACCCTTGCCTTTTGGTTTAAAGGGTTATTGACTTTTTCTGCTTGCTTTTTCTTTTTCTCTTCTCTTTTTTTTTTCGCAAATATCTTTTTTTCTACAAGCTTTTCACTGCTTTTTCTTGCTTCAAAAATCAATTTTATGATTTTTCAATAACATTTCTCCTTTTCCATCATTCTTTCAAGAGCCAACAATTTTAACATTCGTGAATCAACAATATAAAAAATATGCACTGTTCAAGCATTCATTCAGAAAGACAAAAGTATTGCCACCACATCAAAATAATTAAACTGTTTTAAAATTCGAAATTCATGCACTTCTTTTTCTTTTTCAATTAAAAACATTTTTCATTTAAGAAAGATGATGGTTTCATTTTCATAGCTTTAAGGCATAGACACTTAGACACTAATGATCATGTAATAAAGACACAAATATAAATAACATAAAGCATAATTTTCGAAAAAAAAAACAGAAAATAAAGAACAAGGAAATTAAAGAATGGGTCCACCTTAGTGATGGCGGCTTGTTCTTCCTCTTGAAGATCTTATGGAGTGCTTGAGCTCCTCAATGTCTCTTCCTTGCCTTTGTTGCTCCTCTCTCATGGTTCTTTGGTCTTCTCTAATTTCATGGAGGAGGATAGAATGCTCTTGGTACTCCACTCTTAGTTGTCCCATGTTGGAACTTAATTCTCCTAGGGAGGTGTTGATTTGCTCCCAATAGTTTTGTAGAGGAAAATGCATCCCTTGAGGCATCTCAGGAATTTCATGATGAGGAATTTCCTCATGCTCATGGTGAAGTTCTCTTATTTGCTCCATCCTTTTCTTAGTGATGGGCTTATCCTCATCAATGAGGATGTCTTCCTCTATGTCAATTCCAGCTGAATTGTAGAGGTGACAAATAAGGAGAGGGAAGGCTAACCTTGCCAAGGTAGAGGGCTTCTCCGCCACCTTGTAGAGTTCTTGGGAGATAACCTCATGAACTTCTACTTCCTCTCTAATCATGATGCTATGAATCATGATGGCTCAGTCTATAGTAACTTTAGACCAGTTGCTAGTGGGAATGATTGAGCGTTGGATAAACTCCAACCATCCCCTAGCCACGGGCTTGAGGTCATGCCTTCTTAGTTGAACCAGCTTCCCTCTTGAATCTCTCTTCCATTGACCGTCCTCTTCACAAATATCTATGAGGACTTGGTCCAACTTTTGATCAAAGTTGACCCTTCTAGTGTAGGGGTGTGCATCTCCTTGCATCATAGGCAAGTTGAATGCCAACCTTACATTCTCCGGACTAAAATCTAAGCATTTCCCTCGAACCATTGTAAGCCAATTCTTTGGGTCCGGGTTCACACTTTGATCATGGTCCTTGGTGATCCATGCATTGGCATAGAACTCTTGAACCATTAAGATTCTGTCTTGTTGAATGGGGTTGGTGAAAACTTCCCAACCTCTTTTTCGAATCTCATGTCGGATCTCCGGATATTCACCCTTTTTGAGTTTGAAAGGGACCTCGGGGATCACCTTCTTCTTGGCCACAACTTCATAGAAGTGGTCTTGGTGCACCCTTGAGATGAATCTCTCCATCTCTCATGACTCGGAGGTGGAAGCTTTTGCCTTCCTTTTCCTCTTTCTAGAGGATTCTCCGGCCTTAGGTGCCATAAATGGTTATGGAAAAACAAAAAGCATCGCTTTTACCACACCAAACTTAGAAGGTTTGCTCGTCCTCGAGCAAAAGAAGAAAGAAGAGAGTAGAAGAAGAAGAAATAGAGGAGAAGGGGGGGCTTAGTGTTTCGGCCAAGGGGGAGAAGTAGTGTGTATGTTGTGTGAAAATGAAGGAGTGAAGATGGGTTTATATAGGAGTGGAGAGGGGGGTATGGTTCGGCCATTATGGGTGGGTTTGGGTGGGAAAGTGGTTTGAATTTGAATGGTGAGGTAGGTGGGATTTTATGAAGGATGGATGTGAGTGGTGAAGAGAATGGTGGGATTTGATAGGTGATTGGTGAATGGGTGAAGAAGAGAGAGAGAGGTGGGGTAGGTGGGGATCCTGTGGGGTCCACAGATCCTGAAGTGTCAAGGATATCTCATCCCTGCACCAAGTGGCGTGCAAAAATGCCCCTTTCTGCCAATCCTGGCGTTAAACGCCAGGCTGCTGCCCATTTCTGGCGTTTAACGCCAGCTTCTTGCCCTTTTCTGGCATTAAACGCCAGTCTGGTGCCCATTTCTGGTGTTAAACGCCCAGAATGGTGCCAGACTGGGCGTTTAACGCCCATTCTGCTACCCTTACTGGCGTTTAAACGCCAGCAAGTTTCTCCTCCAGGGTGTTCTGTTTTTAATACTATTTTTCCTTCTGTTTTTGCTTTTTCAATTGTTTTTTTGACTTCACATGATCATCAACCTACAGAAAACATAAAATAACAATGGAGAATAAATAAAATTGGGTTGCCTCCCAACAAGCGCTTCTTTAATGTCAGTAGCTTGACAGTGGGCTCTCATGGAGCCTCACAGATACTCATAGCATGATGATGGCCTCTCAACACCAAACTTAGAGTTTGGTTGTGGCCTCCCAATACCAAACTTAGAGTTTGAATGTGGGGATTTTGTTTGACTCTGTATTGAGAGAAGCTTTTCGTGCTTCCTCTCCATGGTTACAGAAGGAGATCCTTGAGCCTTAAACACAAGGGAGTCCTCATTCACTTGAAGGACTAATTCTCCTCTGTCTACATCAATCACAGCTTTTGCTGTGGCTAGGAAGGGTCTACCAAGGATGATGGATTCATCTATACACTTCCCAATGTCTAGGATTATGAAATCAGTAGGGATGTAGTGGTCTTCAACCTTTACCAAGACATCTTCTACAAGTCCATAAGCTTGTTTCCTTGAATTGTCTGCCATCTCTAGTGAGATTCTTGCAGTTTGTACCTCAATGATCCCTAGCTTTTCCATTATAGAGAGAGGCATGAGGTTTATACTTGACCCTAGGTCACACAGAGCCTTCTCAAAGGTCATGGTGCCTATGGTACAAGGTATTGAGAACTTCCCAGGATCTTGTCTCTTTTGAGGTAATCTCTGCCTAGTCAAGTCATCCAGTTCTTTGGTGAGCAAGGGGGGTTCATCCTCCCAAGTCTCATTACCAAATAACTTGGCATTTAGTTTCATGATTACCCCAAGGTACTTAGCAACTTGCTCTTCAGTAACATCTTCATCCTCTTCAGAGGAAGAATACTCATCAAAGCTCATGAATGGCAGAAGTAAATTCAATGGAATCTCTATGGTCTCAGTATGAGCCTCAGATTCCCATGGTTCCTCATGAGGGAACTCCTTGGAGGCCAGTGGACGTCAAGTGAGGTCTTCCTCAGTGGAGATCACTGCCTCTTCCTCCTCTCCAAGTTTGGCCGTGTGGGCCATGTTGATGGCCTTGCACTCTCCTTTTGGATTCTCTTCTGTATTGCTTGGAAGAGTACTAGGAGGAAGTTCAGTAACTTTCTTACTCAGCTGACCTACTTGTGCCTCCAAATTTCTAATGGAGGACCTTGTTTCAGTCATGAAACTTTGAGTGGTTTTAATTAGATCAGAGACTACAATTGCTAAGTCAGAGTGGCTCTGCTTAGAATTCTCTGTCTGTTGCTGAGAAGATGATGGAAAAGGCTTGTTATTGCTAAACCTGTTTCTTCCACTATTATTGTTGTTGAAGCCTTGTTGAGGCCTCTGTTGGTCCTTCCATGAGAGATTTGGATGATTTCTCCATGAAGGATTGTAAGTGTTTCCATAGGAATCTCCCATGTAATTCACCTCTTCCATTGCTGGGTTCTCAGGATCATAAGCTTCTTCTTCAAATGAAGCTTCTTTGGTACTGCCTGTTGCTGCTTGCATTCCAGACAAACTCTGAGAAATCATATTGACTTGTTGAGTCAATATTTTGTTCTGAGCCAGTATGGCATTCAGAGTATCAATCTCAAGAACTCCTTTCTTCTGATTTGTCCCATTATTCACAGGATTCATTTCAGAGTTGTACATGAATTGGTTATTTGCAACTATTTCAATGAGTTTTTGAGCTTCTGCAGGCATCTTCTTCAGATGAAGAGATCCTCCAGCAGAGCTGTCCAATGACATTTTGGACAGTTCAGACAGACCATCATAGAAGATACCTATGATGCTCCATTCTGAAAGCATGTCAGAAGGACACCTTCTGATCAATTGCTTGTATCTTTCCCATGCTTCATAGAGGGATTCACCTTCCTTTTGTCTGAAGGTTTGGACTTCCACTCTAAGCTTGCTCAATTTTTGAGGTGGAAAGAACTTTGCCAAGAAGGCATTAACTAACTTTTCCCAAAAGTTCAGGCTTTCTTTAGGTTGTGAATCCAACCATGTTCTAGCTCTGTCTCTTACAGCAAAGGGAAAAAGCATAAGCTTGTAGACCTCGGTATCAACCCCATTAGTCTTGACAATGTCATAGATTTGCAAGAATTCAGCTAAGAACTGATGAGGATCTTCCAATGGAAGTCCATGAAACTTGCAATTCTGTTGCATTAGAGAAACTAATTGAGGCTTAAGCTCAAAATTGTTTGCTCCAATGGCAGGGATAGAGATGCTTCTCTCATAGAAGTCAGGAGTAGGTGCAGTAAAGTTACCAAGCACCTTCCTTGCATTGTTGGTGTTTTTAGCTGCCATGGCTTATTCTTGTTTGAAAAGCTCTGTTAGGTCCTCTACAGAGAGTTGTGCTTTAGCTTCTCTCAGCATTCTCTTCAAGGTCCTTTTAGGTTCAGGATCAGCCTCAACCAGAATGTCTTTGTCCTTACTCCTGCTCATATGAAAGAGAGAAGAAGGTTGTATGGAATCCTCTATGTCACAGTATAGAGATTCCTTGAGGTGTCAGAGGAAAGGAAAAATAAAAGGAGGAGGTAGAAAGAGAAGAATTTGAAACTTATCAAGAGGGATAGAGTTCGAATTTTTGATAGTGGAGGAGTGTTAGTCTTTTAATAGAAGGATGTGAGAAGAGGGGAAGAATTTTTGAAATTAAAGAAAAATATTTTGAAATAATTAAAAGAAATTTTGAAAATTTGGTAAAGGTTTTTCGAAAATTAAGATTGGGAAAGAAATTGCGTGATTTTTGAAAAAGATTTTGAAATTAGAAATAAAAAAGATATGATTGAAACTTAATTTTGAAAAAGATGTGATTGAAAAGATATGATTGAGAAGATATGATTGAAAATCAAATTAAAAAGAGAAAGTTTTAAAATTAAAGTTGATTACTTGACTAACAAGAAATTAGAAGATATGATTCTAGAATTAAAACTTTTGATTCTTTCTTAATAGGCAAGTAACAACTAGAAAATTTTGAATTAAATTATTAATTGTAGCAAGGATTTTTGAAAATAATAATAAATAAAAAAATTGAAAAGAAATTGATTTTGAAAAAGATATGATTGAAAAGATATGATTCGAAAAAGATTTGATTTTGAAGAATTATGAAAACTTGAAAGAGATTTGAATTTAAAACAAAATCTTCCCTCTAGTGTCATCCTGGCGTTAAATGCCCAGAATGGTATCCATTCTGGCGTTTAACGCCCAAAATCCTACCTTTTTGGGCGTTTGATGCCAGGGCATTTCAGCCAGTTTCACTGATCTTTTCTTTACTATTTTAGGGTAGTTTCATGCATTTTCTTAGAAAATAAGCAAGTTTTGGGTAAATAATCACTTACATCTTGATTCAAGCAAACATTGTGAATTTTATATGATTTTATGAGAATTATGCATGAATTGAATGATTAAATGAATGATGCATGATCTCATGGGTTAGAACCTAGCTTTGATGCACTTTATTTGCTTGATTTTAGGACAAAGGAAGCAAGGAATAGCCACATTAGTAGTCACGTTAGTCTAACTAACGTGACCACTAACGTGGAATGGGAGCTAGCTTGCAACGTTAATGAGAAAAGTAATCGCCAATAACGTCTTCAAAGCCATCATAGCCAACGTTAATTACCACGTTAACTACATTAACGTGGTAGTTAACGTAGAGGAAAAGGGAGCTCCAAGCGTTAGTGATAAAAGTGAGTGCCACTAACGCTCCAAAAGGGCAATTGGCCACGTTGAAAGTCACGTTAACTCAGTTAACGTGAAATCTAACATGGAAGAGGAAGATAATGCCAACGTTAGTGACACTCACCTTTGTCACTAACGTTGGACTAAGCCCATATTGGCTACGTTAAGAGCCACGTTAACTTAGTTAATGTGAACTCTAACGTGGAAGGAGCAAGAAATCACCAACGTTAGTGACACTCACCTTTGTCACTAACGTTGGAGATGGCAATCAACACCACGTTAGTGGCCACGTTAATGTAATTAACGTGAGGCACTAATGAGGGAAAGGGGCGTTTTGGAGCGTTAGTGAAAAAGGTAGGTGTCACTAATGCTCTCGAAGATTTGGCAAGCCTACGTTAAAGGTCACGTTAACTATACTAACGTGAACTCTAACGTAGGGAGAAAGGGGTACTCTCAACGTTATTGGGAAAGGTAAACCCCAGTAACGTTTGCGAAGGGCCAATAGGCAACGTTAGTGGTCACGTTAGTGCCACTAACGTTGAAGTTAACGTGGACCATTTTGGGTTAGGAACGTTAGTGAAAAAGGTGATTGTCACTAACGTTCTCGACCCCACATTTTCACTTAACGTTAACACCACTAATGCCCTAAGCTAAAGTCCATGCCTACTGCACACTTTCTCTGCAAGTGAAGCTGAGCCCACTAAAGATGATAACTGCTTCAACTCAAGATCCAAAGTAGAAGATCAGAAGAGTAGTATAAATAGGAGTAGTTTTGAACTAGAGAGAAGCTTTTGGATTGGGAGAACCACTCTTTGTATAATCTTACTTTCTCTGCAACTTCTAGTTTTATTTTCAGAATGCATTCTCCATCTTTGTTTTCCATTCCAGAGCTATGAACAACTAAACCCCTTTCATTGGGTTAGGGAGCTCTGTTGTAATTTGATGGATCAATAATAGTTTTCATTATTCTTCCTCTTTCTTTTCTCTTCATTTTAATAGAAAGCTTTCAATCTTTATTTAATTGGGTAGTTGTCTTGGAAAATAAGCTATTCATACTTGGATCTCTTCAGAACCTTGGAAGAGGAATGAAGAGATCATGCTAGAAATGCTTTCTCATGTTGGACCAAATTGGGGTTTGGATGGATATAGTGACATATAATCTTACCAACACTTTGATTTGGAAATACATGTAGTATAATCAGTGACCATACTTCATCTCTTCTCATGAGAAATTGGACCAAGGAATTGGCTATTGATCAAGATTTGAGAGATTGAATTACCAAGGAATTGGAATTCAATCACTTAAGATTGCCAAGGAGATCAATGAATGCATTGATTGAGGAAGAGATGAAAATGAACTTGATACGGAGAATGCAACATCTCCTAAGCCCAGTGAATCCCCCATTTCTGATCTTACCCATTCTCTTTTAATTTCTGCAATTTACTTTCATGCTAAATTCCCCATTCCCCATCTAAGATTTTGCAATTTACTTTCCGTCATTTATATTCAGCTCTTTATTCCCAGCATTTACATTTTCTACTATTTACGTTTCTGCCATTTAATTTCCTGCAACTCTCACATCAAATTCTGCTTAGCTCAACTAGAACATTCCTCTAATTAAAGTTGATTGACCAATCAATCCCTGTGGGATTCGACCTCACTCTATTGTGAGTTTTTACTTGACGACAATTCGGTATACTTGCCGAAGGGAAATTTGTTGAGAGACAAGTTTTCATGCATCAAGTTTATAGCGCCGTTACCGGGGATTGATTTTGCATCAAAAATGATTAAATTGGTGGATAACTAGATTGAGCATTTTTTTTCTTTTGTTTGATTTAATTTCATTTGAGTAATTTACTTTCAGTCTTAGTTATTTCCTTCCCTTTACCCCTTACCCGTTTGTGGTGTTATCTGCATTTTTTTTACTATTTAGTTCACTGACCCATTAACTATTTGATATATTGCATCACTCACACTAACAGCATTTCTGCAGAGAATACTGTCTGTATCTATCTTTCGTGCTTGTGACTTGTGGGTTGTATGACAGGTAGAAGAAGCAGGGCTTCAACTTCCTTTGATTCTGAACCTGAGAGGACCTTCCTTAGATTGAGGAGGGAAGCAAGAGGAAAGAGAGTCGTTAGTGCTGAGGAAGAAGAGGAGTATTTTGAATCAGACATGGATGAGAATATGGAAAACCATCATGAAGAAGAGGCTCACAACCATGGCAGAGAAGGCCCAATGCATCATGCTGGGCAAGAGAGAAGAGTTCTGGGATCTTACATCAATCCAAACCCAGGAAACTGTGGAAGTAGCATCCAAAAGCCAACCATACATGCCAATAACTTTGAACTAAAGCCATAGCTCATCACCCATGTTCAGAACAACTGTTCATTCGGAGGAAGTGTTCAAGAAGATCCCAATCAACATCTAACCACCTTCCTGAGGATATGTGATACTGTAAAGTCTAATAGTGTTCATCCTGACACCTACAGACTGCTTCTATTCCCCTTCTCACTCAAGGACAAGGCATCTAAATGGCTGAAATCCTTTCCGAAGGAGAGCTTAACAACCTGGGAAGATGTGGTTAACAAGTTCTTGGCGAGATTCTATCCTCCTCAAAGAATCAACAGGTTGAGAGCTGAAGTTCAAACTTTCAGGCAACAGGATGGTGAGACTCTCTACAAAGCATGGGAGAGATTTAAAGACTTGACAAGAAGGTGCCCGCCAGATATGTTCAATGAATGGGTGCAGTTACACATTTTCTATGAAGGTCTTTCTTATGAATCAAAAAAAGTAGTAGACCACTCATCCGGGGGATCTCTGAACAAGAAGAAGACCATTGAAGAAGCCATAGATGTCATTGAGACTGTAGCTGAGAATGACTACTTCTATGCTTCTAAAAGAGGCAACACTAGAGGAGTGATGGAGCTGAACAACGTGGATGCACTGCTAGCTCAAAATAAGATGATCACCAAGCAGCTGGCTGACCTTACCAAGAAGATGGAGAGGAGTCAAGTAGCAGTAATCACCACCTCAACAGCAGCTCAAGAAGGAGTGAATGAGGAAGCATAGAGTGATCAGGAATAAGCCAACTACATTGGAAATCCACCTAGGCAGAACCATGACCCATACTCTAAAACCTATAATCCTGGTTGGAGGAACCACCCAAACTTTGGGTGGGGAAATCAACAAGACCAATGCCAAGATCAGAGACGCCACAACCCCAACAAGAATGCAGCTCACCAACAGTCCACACAGAGATCATATCAACGTCCACCTAATAACACACCTCAACATCCATACCAAAGCCAAAATGGCCCTTCTCATCCCTCCAATCTCAATTCACCATCATCGGAAGAAAGATTATCAAGGATTGAGACTCTACTTGGAGTCATACGTAAGAAAGTCCAGGACAGTAAAGTATTCCAAGAGGAAGTGCGGTTCAATATGCAGAATCAAGATGCTGCCATCAAGAAACTTGAGACACAAATTGGCTACCTATTCAAACAAATTCCCAGTCATAACCTGTGCAGCAACACTGATCCAAACCTAAGAGAGGAATGTCAGGCTATCACCCTCAGAAGTGGGAAGGAATTGAAGGAAATTCCCAAGAATTCACAAGAGAAGAACTCAAATGAAAAGGAAAAGGAGCGAGATGAAGTCCAAATTCCCATTTCCAGTTCATAGCAAAAAGGAGAAATACTGAAGCCAGACATCCCAAAAGCTCCATACCCTCAGCAATTAAAGAAGAAGGGGGACGACAACCAGTTCTTAAGATTTTTGGAAATCTTCAAGAAACTACAAATTAACATACCCTTTGCTGAAGCAATAGAGCAAATGCCGCTCTATGCCAAGTTTTTAAAGGAATTAATGACTAAGAAGAGAAGCTAGAAGAGCAATGAGACCGTGATACTAACCAAAGAATGTAGTGTCATCATTCAGCACAAACTACCTTAGAAATTGAAGGACCCTGGGAGTTTCTAGATCCCTTGCATTATAGGGGAAATCACAGTGGAAAAGGCTCTGTGTGACTTAGGAGCCAGCATAAATCTGATGTCAGTAGCTATGATGAGAAAAATGAGGATTAAGGAGGCTAAGCCAACAAAAATGGCCCTACAATTGGCAGATCGATCATTCAAGTTTCCTCATGGCATAGTAGAAGATTTGCTGGTAAAGGTAGGAGATTTCATCTTCCCAGCAGACTTTGTAGTGCTGGACATGCAGGAGGAAGCCAAGGCCTCTATCATCCTGGGTAGACCGTTCTTGGCCACTGCTGGAGCTGTCATTGACGTTTAAAAAGGTGAACTCACCCTGAGATTACACAATGAAAAGATAACATTCAATGTGTTCAAGGCCATGAGTTACCCACCAGAACCATTGGGAGAATGTATGAGGTTGGATTCACTAGAAGATGCAGTACATGAGATTTTTGAAGAAGAAGAACTTGAAGGGTTAACAAAGGAGGAATCAACATCTAGCGAAGAGGCTGCAACAGCAGAGATTCATATACAGGGTACACCAAAGGAGGAGAATGAAAAGATGGAAGCACCCAAACTTGAACTCAAAGCTCTGCCACCTACTCTCAAATATGCATACTTAGGAGAGAGTGAAAGTTACCCAGTGATCATAAACTCATCCCTCAGCCGAGATCAAGAGGATGAATTACTCCAAGTATTGCGAAAGCATAAAGATGCCATTGGAAGGACCCTCGCTGACCTGAAAGGAATCAGTTCGGCCATATGCATGCATAAGATACTGTTGGAAGATGATGCCAAACCATCCATTCAACCCCAAAGGAGGCTGAATCCAGTCATGAAGGAAGTGGTATAGAAAGAAGTTATGAAGTTATGGCAGGGAGGGGTAATCTACCCAATCTCCGACAGCCCATGGGTCAGCCCCGTACAGGTTGTCCCAAAAAAGGGAGGAATCACTGTAGTCCCCAATGAGAAGAACGAACTAATCCCTACAAGGACCATCACAGGATGGCGGATGTGCATAGACTACAGAAAACTCAATGAAGCTACAAGAAAAGATCATTTCCCCCTTCTTTTCATGGATCAAATGCTGGAAAGACTTGCAGGACACGCATATTACTATTTTCTCGACGGTTATTCAGGATATAACCAAATAGTGGTTGATCCGAGAGACCAAGAGAAAACCTCATTCACTTGCCCATATGGAGTGTTTGCCTACAGGTGCATGCCATTTGGGCTATGTAATGCACCTGTAACTTTCCAAAGCTGCATGCTCTCCATTTTCTCAGATATGATAGAAAAATTTATTGAAGTCTTTATGGATGACTTTTCGGTATTCGGAGATTCCTTCACTGATTGCCTAAATCACTTGGCCCTGGTATTAAAAAGATGTCAAGAGACCAACTTGGTCTTGAACTGGGAAAAATGTCACTTTATGGTGACAGGCGGAATAGTTCTTGGCCATAAGGTTTCTAACCAAGGCATTGAGGAAGATAGAGCTAAGGTGGAACTCATTGAAAAATTATCCCCACCAAGTGATGTCAAGGAAATTAGGAGCTTTTTAGGGCATGCCGGCTTTTACAGAAGGTTTATTAAACATTTTTCAAAGATAGCCAAGCCCTTAAGCAATCTCCTTGCATCTGATGCACCATTTGTCTTTGATGAAAAATGCATGCTAGTATTTGAAAACTTGAAAAAGAGGCTGTCCTCTGCCCCTATCATTTCCCCACCTGATTGGAATTTACCATTTGAACTGATGTGTGATGCATCTGATTTTGCAATAGGGGTAGTGTTAGGTCAGAAGAAAGATAACTTAGTCTATGTGATATACTATGCCAGCAAAGTCCTCAATGACACTCAAAGAAATTACACCACCACTACAAAGGAGTTGCTGGCAATAGTTTTTGCATTTGACAAGTTTAGATCATACCTCATTGGTGCCAAAGTAATTGTTTTCACAGACCACACAGCACTTAAATACTTGTTTGCCAAGCAGGAGTCAAAACCAAGACTGATAAGGTGGATCTTATTGTTGCAGGAATTCAATATTGAGATTAGAGACAAAAAAGGAGTGGAGAACAAGGTAGCCGATCACCTATCCAGGATCCCTCATGACAAAGGTGGAACACATAATACAAGTGTAAATGAATGTTTTCCAGATAAGCAGTTAATGACGGTTCACAAAGCACCCTAGTTTGCAAACATTGCCAATTTCAAGGCAACTGGGGCTTTACCTCCAGAGATCAACAAACATCAAAAGAGAAAGCTCATCAATGACGCAAAGTATTTTGTTTGGGATGAACCATATCTCTTCAAGAAGTGTTCAGATGGAATTCTGAGAAGATGTGTTTCGGAAGAAGAGGGACGAGAGGTCTTGTGGAACTGCCACGGCTCGTGCTATGGAGGCCATTTTGGAAGGGATAGAACTGCAGCCAAGGTGTTACATAGCGGATTCTTTTGGCCCACCCTTTTCAAGGATGCCAAAGAACTAGTAAAGAGCTGCAATTAATGTCAAAGAGCTGGAAACTTACCCAAAAGAAATGAGATGCCACAGAATTTCATCTTAGAACTAGAACTGTTTGATGTGTGGAAAATCGATTTCATGGGACCATTCCCAACCTCATATGCAAACAAGTACATCTTGGTAGCAATGGATTACGTTTCCAAGTGGGTAGAGGCTGTTGCAACCCCAACGAATGACAACAAGGTAGTCATGAACTTCCTCAGAAAGAACATCGTTAGCCGGTTCGGAGTCCCCCGAGCACTCATCAGTGATGGAGGGAGCCATTTTTGTAACAGACCACTAGAAGCGCTCCTCCTACGATACGGGGTGAAACACAATATTGCCACGCCTTACCACCCCCAAACAAGTGGGTAAACTGAGATATCTAACAGAGAGCTAAAAAGGATTCTGGAAAAGACTGTAGGAGCATCAAGAAAGGATTGGTCGAAGAAGCTGGATGATGCTCTTTGGGCATACAGAACGGCATTCAAAACACCAATCGGGATGTCCCCATATCAACTGGTATATGGAAAAGCTTGTCATTTACCATTGGAGCTGGAACACAAAGCCCTCTGGGCTCTCAAGCTACCAAATTTTGATAGTGTTGCTACTGGTGAAAAGAGGGTCTTACAGCTGTAGGAAATAGAGGAGTTCAGATCTCAAGCCTATGAAAATGCCAAGATTTATAAAGAAAAGGCAAAGAAAAGGCACGACCTCCATCTGGCACCCAGGAGCTTCGAAAAAGGACAGCAAGTGCTCCTCTACAATTCCAAATTAAGAATTTTCCCTGGAAAACTCAAATCAAGGTGGTCAGGACCCTTTCTTGTCACAAAGGTCTCACCGTATGGACACATAGAAATCATGGAGGAAAGCTCAAAAAGGATGTTCACTGTGAATGGACAAAGGCTCAAGCACTACATGGGCAACATGGGGGAAAGCCCCAAAATGAAATATCATCTCAACTGATGGAGAAATCGTCGAGCTAGCGACGCTAAAAGAGCGCTTCGTTGGGAGGCAACCCAACCTAAGGTAGTTTCCTTTTCATGATCATCTCAATAAAGGATATAAGCAGTTTCCCTCGTATTGTGAGGAGCCAAGTTTGGTGTTACACACCAAACCAATCCAAGAGTGAATGTGTAATTCTAAGTTTGGTGTTCCACCAAAGATTTCAGTTAGAATCACATTACACCTCTTCAATGGCAAGTTGCTAGCCCCAACCAATCAGGGAAACTGCTTAACAATAGTTTTGTTTCTATTTCATAGTTGTTTTATCAATAAAAGCACATGAGGTTCTGCATTAGGCAATGAACTAAGTTTGGTGTTCACACACCAAATTAAATCCAGAAATTTACAAGCATACATGCAAGCTAACTATTCCTCAAGTGCTTGGGGAACAAGCAACTTCCAATAACTTTGCAGTAATTCAATCAACCTTCTAGAAAAATAGTGCACCACCATCCAAGGAGGCGAAGAAGGACGCAGAAGCTATGGATGATGACAACAAAGAGATAACCAGAAGGCACCACCAAAAGGTTGTATTGCTACTTGATCCCATATACTTGGAGATGTTAAAAAAATTGGAAGTCTGAATGTGCCCCTGATTAATAGTTACTCTTTAGCTTAAATCACTAGAATTTAATATTTGCTTTCATTGCCTTTGTCATATGTGTGCTGGTCCAAGTACCATGTCTTCATTTTCACCTTGCTCACTTGTATGCTTGTCCTTTTTGAATCAAATAAAAAGAGAATGTATGCTATGAAAGACCAGAGTAAGGTTCATATTGTGAAGTAAGTTCCAAAGTTTGTGGTGTGGTAATAGATTAGCTAAGTTAGTTCACCAACAAGGTAGGAAGGCAATTATCTGTCCTGAATCATATGCTTGAAACACACCCCATGAGACTAGCTACATAACAAGATCTTAATAAGAAAAGGGGAAAGAAAAATGAAAGTTGAGAAATAAAGAAAAAGAGTAAGAAATAAGGCTAGACACCAAGGGTTGAATCTTAAGGCATGTGTCTGTGGTGCTCCTGTGCAAGGGATATACTTGGTGAATAAGCTATCAGGGGTGCCTTATCACTTAGTAACTTGGGTTAACTAACACGGGATTATCAGCTGAAAGTCCACTATCAAGAGTAACCCTTGCTACAGAGCACTTAGTAACCCAAAGAGGTGCTGGACACCAAGGTCTCAAGAATAAGAATAACAAACCATGTGCCTGTGGTGTGAATGTATGGGGAGAAAGAGACTTAAGGGAGTAAGTCCTTAGGGGTATCTTAACACCCAGCACCTTGGACCAACTGGTTCGGGAGTGCTGGCTGAAAGCTTATCTTAAAGAGTCGCCCCCTTACAAAGCACCTAGTCTAAAGAACACAATCAAACCCTGAAAACAAAAAAAGGGATCAATAAATAAAAGTCCCATAGGGTGCAATCAAGTGAGTATTCCAGGGCATGGTAAAGGTCTGAAAGCCAATAAAGGAATGAACCTAAGTTCCTATGCATGAAACCCCATAAAACCAAGGACATGACTTCCACAATAATAATTCATTTCTCTTGTCATTTCATTCATCATTCTCTTGTTTCAGTACTTGCTTAGGGACAAGCAAGCTTTAAGTTTAGTGTTGTGATGCCAGGGCATTTTGGCCAGTTTTACTGACCTTTTCTTTACAGTTTTAGGGTAGTTTCATGCATTTTCTTAGGAAATAAGCAAGTTTTGGATAAATAATCACTTACATCTTGATTCAAGCAAACATTGTGAATTTTATATGATTTTATGAGAATTATGCATGAATTGAATGATAAAATGAATGATGCATGATCTCATGGATTAGAACCTAGCTTTGATGCACTTTATTTGCTTGATTTCAGGAAAAAGGAAGCAAGGAAGAGCCACGTTAGTAGTCACGTTAGTCTAACTAACGTGACCACTAACGTGGAATAGGAGCTAGCTTGCAACGTTAATGAGAAAAGTGATCGCCAATAATGTCTTCGAAGCCATCATAGCCCACATTAATTACCACGTTAACTACATTAACGTGGTAGTTAACGTGAAGGAAAAGGGAGCTCCAAGCGTTAGTGGTAAAAGTGAGTGCCACTAATGCTCCAAAAGGGCAATTGGCCACGTTAAAAGTCACGTTAACTCAGTTAACGTGAACTCTAACGTGGAAAAGGAAGATAATGCCAACGTTAGTGACACTCACCTTTGTCACTAACGTTGGACTAAGCCCATATTGGCTACGTTAAGAGCCACATTAACTTAGTTAACATGAACTCTAACGTGGAAGGAGCAAGGAATCACCAACGTTAGTGATACTCACTTTTGTCACTAACGTTGGAGATGGAAATCAACACCACATTAGTGGCCACGTTAATGTAATTAACGTGAGGCACTAACGTGGGAAAGGGGCGTTTTGGAGCGTTAGTGAAAAAGGTAGGTGTCACTAACGCTCTCGAAGATTTGGCAAGCCTACATTAAAGGTCACGTTAACTATACTAACGTGAACTCTAATGTAGGGAGAAAGGGGTACTCTCAACGTTGTTGGGAAAGGTAAACCCCAGTAACGTTTGCGAAGGGCCAAGAGGCAACGTTAGTGGTCACGTTAGTGCCACTAACGTTGAAGTTAACGTGGACCATTTTGGGTTAGAAACATTAGTGAAAAAGGTGATTGTCACTAACGTTCTCGACCCCACATTTTCACTTAACGTTAACACCACTAACGCCCTAAGCTAAAGTCCATGCCTACTGCACACTTTCTCTGCAAGTGAAGCTGAGCCCACTAAAGATGATAACTACTTCAACTCAAGATCCAAAGGCCCATATCCAAGACTTGAAGAGCCAACTAGAAGATCAGAAGAGTAGTATAAATAGGAGTAGTTTTAAACTAGAAAGAAGCTTTTGGATTAGGAGAACCACTCTCTGTATAATTTTAGTTTCTCTACAACTTCTAGTTTTACTTTCAGAATGCATTCTCCATCTTTGTTTTCCATTCCCAGAGCTATGAACAACTAAACCCCTTTCATTTGGTTAGGGAGCTCTGTTGTAATTTGATGGATCAATAATAGTTTTCATTATTCTTCCTCTTTCTTTTCTCTTGATTTTACTAGAAAGCTTTCAATCTTCATTCAATTGGGTAGTTGTCTTGGAAAAGAAGCTATTCATACTTGGATCTCTTCAGAACCTTGGAAGAGGAATGAAGAGATCATGCTAGAAATGCTTTCTCATGTTGGACCAAATTGGGGTTTGGATGGATATAGTGACATATAATCCTACCAACACTTTGATTTGGAAATACATGTGGTATAATCAGTGACCATACTTCATCTCTTCTCATGAGCAATTGGACCAAGGAATTGGCTATTGATCAAAATTTGAGAGATTGAATTACCAAGGAATTGGAATTCAATCACTTAAAATTGCCAAGGAGATCAATGAATGCATTGATTGAGGAAGAGATGAAAATGAACTTGATCCGGAGAATGCAACATCTCCTAAGCCCAGTGAATTCCCCATTTCTGATCTTACCCATTCTCTTTTAATTTTTGCAATTTACTTTCATGCTAAATTCCCCATTCCCCATTTAATATTCTGCAATTTACTTTCTGTCATTTATATTCAGCTCTTTATTCCCAGCATTTACATTTTCTGCTATTTACATTTCCGCCATTTAATTTCCTGCAACTCTCACATCAAATTCTGCTTAGCTCAACTAGAACATTCCTCTAATTAAAGTTGATTGACCAATCAATCCCTGTGGGATTTGACCTCACTCTATTGTGAGTTTTTACTTGACGACAATTCGGTATACTTGCCGAAGAAAAATTTGTTGAGAGACAAGTTTCCGTGCATCAGCGTTTACCTGGCTGGCGTTTAAACGCCAGTTTTCCTTCTTCACTGGGCGTTTTGGACGCCCAGTTTTTTCTGTGTAATTCCTCTACTGAATGTTCTGAATCTTCAATTCTCTGTGTTATTGATTTGAAAAGACACAATTTTGAATTTTTTTTTTGAATTTTTAATGATGA
Organism: Arachis hypogaea; assembly: GCF_003086295.3. Classification (NCBI taxonomy): domain Eukaryota; kingdom Viridiplantae; phylum Streptophyta; class Magnoliopsida; order Fabales; family Fabaceae; genus Arachis; species Arachis hypogaea. The sequence continues at coordinate 105,519,593 of NC_092048.1, forward strand.
GAAACAATAGAAATGCAACTAAGATCAAATAAACAATGCATGCAAGACACCAAACTTAGAAGTTTGTATACTAAGGACTATAACAATTTGAAAATGCATGTAAGAAACAACAAAAGACACAGAATAAGAGAAATTAAAGATCAGAGCACTGAAATCATCAAGAACAACTTGAAGATCAATGAAGAATAAAGACATGCAATTGACACCAAACTTAAAAATTGATATTGGACTCAAACAAGAAACATAAAATATTTTTTATTTTTATGGTTTTATAAATTTTTTTGTGATTTTTCGAAAATTGAGTGGAAAAGAAAATAAAGGGGTTCAAAATTTTTAATAAGAGTTCCAGGAATCATTGCAATGCTAGTCTAAGACTCCGGTCCAGGAATTAGACATGGCTTACTAGCCAGCCAAGCTTTCAATGAAAGCTCCGGTCCAAAACACTAGACATGGCCAATGGCCAGCCAAGCTTTAGCAGATCATTGCTAACAACAGCAAAATTGATAGAAATCAACAAGCTCTTGTGATCATAAGTTGAAACCTCGGTCCAATAAGATTAGACATGGCTTCACAGCTAGCCAGAATTTAACAGATCATCATGAAACTCTAGAATTCATTCTTAAAAACTCTAAAGAACAAAATAAAAAAAATTTTGTTTTTTTGTATTTTAAAAAATTTTTTCGAAAATAAAAAGTAAAATTACCTAATCTAAGCAACAAGATAAACCGTCAGTTGTCCAAACTCGAACAATCCCCGGCAATGGCGCCAAAAACTTGGTGCACGAAATTGTGATCATCAACAATAGTGCCAAAGACTTGGAGCTCTCAAACGTGAATCACACTTTGTCACAATTCCGCACAACTAACCAGCAAGTGCATTGGGTCGTCCAAGTAATACCTTACGTGAGTAAGGGTCGATCCCACGGAGATTGTCGGCTTGAAGCAAGCTATGGTCATCTTGTAAATCTCAATCAGGTGGATTCAAATGGTTATGGAGGATTGATAATTAAAAGATGAATAAAACATAAAATAAAGATAGAGATACTTATGTAATTCATTGGTGAGAATTTCAGATACGCGTATGAAGATGCTTTGTTCCTCCTGAACCTCTGCTTTCCTATTGCCTTATTCCAATCATTCATAATCTCTTCCATGGCAAGCTTTATGTTAGGCATCACCGTTGTCAATGGCTACTTCCCGTCCTCTCAGTGAAAATGTTCTACGCACGCTGTCACCGAACGGCTAATCATCTATCGGTTCTCGATCATGTTGGAATAGGATCCATTGATCCTTTTGCGTCTGTCACATGCCCAACACTCGCGAGTTTGAAGCTCATCACAGTCATCCCTTCCCAGATCCTACTCAGAATACCACAGACATGGTTTAGAAATTCCGGATCTCAGGAATGGCCGCCAATAATTCTAGCCTATACCACGAAGGTTCTAATCTTAGATTAGAAACCCAAGAGATACACATTCAAGCTTGTTTGCATGTAGAACGGAAGTGGTTGTCAGGCACGTGTTCATAGGTGAGAATGGTGATGAGTGTCACATAATCATCACATTCATCATGTTCTTGAGTGTGAATGAATATCTTAGAGAAGAAGTAGGCATAAATTGAATAGAAATATAGTAGTACTTTGCATTAATTCATGAAGAACAGCAGAGCTCCACACCTTAATCTATGGTGTGTAGAAACTCCACCGTTGAAAATACAAAAGTGATAATGGTGGTCATTGGCTTCGGCCCCAGAGAGGGAACCTAAAGAACCAATATGAAAATACAACAGTAAAAGTTCCTATTTATAGAGAATTAGTAGCCTAGGGTTTACAGAAATAAGTAAGTAATGCAGAAATCTTCTTCCGGGCCCACTTGGTGTGTGCTTGGGCTGAGCATTGAAGCTTTCACATGTAGAGACTTTTCTTGGAGTTAAACGCCAGCTTTTGTGCCAGTTTGGGCGTTTAACTCCAACTTTTGTGCCAGTTCTGGCGTTTTGACGCCAGAATTCTTAAGCTGACTTGGAACGCCATTTTGGGCCATCAAATCTTGGGCAAAGTATGGACTATTATATATTTCTAGAAAGCCCAGGATGTCTACTTTTCAACGCAATTGAGAGCGCACCAATGGGGCTTCTGTAGCTCCAGAAAATCCACTTCGAGTGCAGGGAGGTCAGAATCTAACAGCATCTGCAGTCCTTTTTCAGCCTCTGAATCAGATTTTTGCTCAGGTCCCTCAATTTCAGCCAGAAAATACTTGAAATCATAGAAAACACACAAACTCATAGTAAAGTCCAGAAATGTGATTTTTAAATAAAAAATAATAAAAACATAATAAAAAATAACTAAAACATACTAAAAACATACTAAAAATAATGCCAAAAAGCGTATAAATTATCCGCTCATCAGTCAGCTGAGCAAGAAAGTTTCTGAACTCCCTCCTAGTACTCTTCCAAACAATACAGAAGAGAATCCAAAAAGAGAGTGCAAGGCTATCAACATAACCCACACGGCTGAACCTGGAGAGGAGGAAGAGGCAGTTATCTCCACTGAAGAAGACCTCAATGGACGTCCAATGGCCTCCAAGGAGTTCCCTAATGAGGAACCATGGGAATATGAGGCTCACACTGAGACCATAGAGATTCCATTGAATTTACTTTTGCCATTCATTAGCTCTGATGAGTATTCTTCCTCTGAAGTGGATGAAGATGTTACTGAAGAGCAAGTTGCTAAGTACCTTGGAGCAATCATGAAGTTAAATGCCAAGTTATTTGGTAATGAGACTTGGGAAGATGAACCCCCCTTGCTCCCCAAAGAACTGGATGGCCTGACTAGGCAGAAATTACCTCTGAAGAGACAGGATCCTGAAAAGTTCTCAATACCTTGTACCATAGGCACCATGACCTTTGAGAAGGCTCTGTGTGACCTAGGGTCAAGCATAAACCTCATGCCTCTCTCTGTAATGGAGAAGCTAGGAATCCTTGAGGTACAAGCTGCAAGAATCTCACTAGAGATGGCAGATAATTCAAGAAAATAGGCTTATGGACTTGTAAAGGATGTCTTGGTAAAGGTTGAAGGCCACTACATCCCTGCTGATTTCATAATCCTAGACACTGGGAAGTGTATGGATGAATCCATCATCCTTGGTAGACCCTTCCTAGCCACAGCAAGAGCTGTGATTGATGTTGACAGAGGAGAATTGGTCCTTCAAGTGAATGAGGACTCCCTTGTGTTTAAAGCTCAAGGATCTCCCTCTGTAACCATGGAAAGGAAGCATGAAAAGCTTCTCTCAATGCAGAGTCAAGCAAAATCCCTACATTCAAACTCTAAGTTTAGTGTTGGGGGGCCACAACCAAACTCTAAGTTTGGTGTTGAGAGGCCATCATCATGCTCTGAGTATCTGTGAGGCTCTGAAAGAACTGAAGATTGATGGTTTAAAAGTTATAGTAAACTCTCGTTGCAAGTATAGTTACTAAACCAAGCAATCAACCTTTCTTACAAACGTTTTGGTTGTCACAAGTAACAAACCTCTAAATAAATTGATAACCGAATTATTCAAACCTCGGGTCGTCTTCTCAAGGAACTGCATGGAAGTATATTCTTATTATTGGTTATGAAGATTGTAAATTGGGGTTTCGAAGGTGAGGAACAAGTAATTTAAATTGCAATTAAAGTAAGTAAAAGACTGTAATTTAAATAAATAACTGTAAAACACACTTTTGGCAAGGTATGAGAAATTAGAAGTCCTATCCTAGTTATCCTTATCAATGATGATGAAAATTGAATCTTAATTCCACTTAGTTAACCTTTGCTAGAGCAAGGGAAGGTCAAGTGACTAATTAGTTAGATCCTCAAATTCTAGTTAATCCCTAAGGAAAGACTGGGATTATTGAAGTTCAATTCAATTAGCAAAGATAACGATTATCAATCATGTTTGAGTTTGATAACTCCTGAGTTACTGATTTCTTAACCAAGACCGAAAGGGGGAAAGTAAATCTACTGGAATAGAAATGTCTTCAGGTTGGGGATAAAAGTAACATAAATAAAAGAAAGCAATATTAAACTGAAATACCTCAAATAACATTAATTCAAAGAGTAATCTATAACATAGAAGAATACATAATTAAATTGAGAACATAATAAAAAGGAATATTGAACCTGGTAAAGAGATAATCCGGAAAGCGAATAAAATCCTAAATCTAAATCCTAATCCTAAACAGAGAGGAGAGAACCTCCCTCAAAGCTACATCTAATTCATGAATACTAACTAATTGGAGACTCTCCCTGAATGGATGCATTCCCCCACTTTATAACCTCTGCTCTATGCCTTCTGGACTTAGATTTGGGCCAAAAAGGGCTTCAGAATTTGCTATGAGCGTTTTCTGCAATTTCTGGTGCGTGGCCTCTGTCACGCGTCCGCGTGGGTCACGCGGTCGCGTCATCGGAAGTTTTTTCCTTGTCACGCGGTCGCTTCAGTCATGCGTCCGCATCATATGTGTTTCGCTCAAGGCGCGCGATCGCGTCAGTCACGCGGTCGCGTCAATCACGCGGTCGCGTCGCTGCTGATTCGTGCTGGCATGCGGCCGCGTCGTCCATGCGATCGTGTGGTTGCCAGTTTCTTCAAAAACTCTGTTTTATGCTTCTTTCCAATTTTGTATGTTTCCTTTCCATCCTTTAAGTCATTTCTGCCTTAGAAGATCTAAAACTACTCAACACACGAATCACGGCATCGAATGGAAATAAAAGGTAATCAAAATAATTATTTTTAAGCATAGGAAACATGTTTTTCACATACATCACATAATAAGGAAGGGAAAGTAAAACCATGCAATTAATATCACTCAGATTAAGCACAAAATATATCATAAAATATGGGTTTATCAACCTCTCCACACTTAAACAATAGCATGTCCTCATGCTAAGTCCAAGATAAAGAGTAAGTTAAGGTTAAAGTGGTGGAATCTTATGCAATGCAATCTACTCTAAATGCAACTACCTACATGCATCATGCAATTCTTAATTGTTATTCACTTGTATATAAAGCTTACATGTAGTTGAATTAATTCACATTCTCAAGGAGTCATATATATATATATATATATATATATATAGCCAAACCTTAGATAATGATAAAGCACTTTTACAGTTGAGATGGGAGAGAAAAACATTTTATAAACTTGCAAGACAATTAATCATTCAAGCAGAGATATATGTTAATGAGCTATTGAACCCTCACTGGATTTTGTGTTTACTCTCTAGTCACTCAGTGTTTATTGGGTTAATCACTCTATTCTTCTTTTTATCCTTCCTTTCTATAACTTTGTTCTTCATCTAACCAATCAACAATTATAGAATATAGGCATACAAAATTCATGAGGTCTTTAATTAAGGTTGTAATGGGGCCAAGGTAAAGGTAAAGGTATACGTATAAGGCTAAGTGAGCTAATTAAGCGAATCCTTGATTAGTCTAAGATCTCACCTAACATACATACTTTGTAAAGCAAAACTTCTTTACCTATGTTCCCACTTTTTCCCACTTTTGATGTTACATGCTCATAGTTTAACTTTTGTCCCATGTGCATTTATTTTGCATTTGGGGAATTCTTTTGTATCCCCTTTATTCAAATACTGAAGAATAACATTTTTTTATTGCACATGGTAATTCAATTATTTGATTTTATATGAGCATGCTTCCCAAAATTTTATTTGAATAATTTTGTTCTTTTCAACTTCTCTACCTTTTGTTTTTATCATCCATGTTCCCAATATGTTTCCCACACTTAAACAATTACACACTTTCTATCTTAAGCTAACCAAGGATTCAACTTGGGATTTTTATTTTGTTTTTCTGCTTAAGGCTAGTATTGTGGTTTATAGAATAAGAGGGGGTTTAACGGGTTCAAGGGGGCTGACAAGGGTGATGTAAAAGGTAGGCTAATTTGGGATAAGTGAGCTAAAATCAAACAATGGTCTCAATCACTCTCTTGGTATGTATTTCTATTCTATAATTGGACATATAGATTAAAACAATGTAAAGAACATCAGAATAAAAAAGAAGGGCGGAACACACAGGAATAAAATATTATGGTTTGAATGTAACCATACAATTAAGCTCAAAACTCACAGGCTGTGTGTTCTCTAACTCAAAAATCATATATCAGTTATGTATGTCATGCAAGTAAAATTAAAAGTTCCCATTATTCTCAATGTAAAACTTAAGGTGGCTTTAAAGTTCTAATGTTTCTCCTTGATGAAATGTTGTTAACTAACTAACATTTAATGCTATATATACAAGGTGTGTAGATTGTTTCTATTATGTCCATGTTTCTAGTTTACTTCCTTTTTATATTTTCAAATTAAACTAAGCTATCTTATGCTAAAAAGGGTAAACTATACTAATTAATCCACAATTTCTATAACTAATAAGTTAGAATTGCAACTAAACTAAATGGTTAAAATATGAACTAAAAATGCAAAATGCAGAAATAGAGTAGAAATACATGAAAATAGCAATGTATAAGTACTGAGAAAATAAAAATAAAAATAAAGAGAAAAATACAGAAAAATAGCAAAATAAAATGAAAGAGTCTATAGTGGTTTACCAAAAAAATACGCCAGAGATGGCGACCTCCCCACACTTATAATGAAGCATCGTCCCTGATGCTCACTCAAGCAGGGTGTGAAGGGGTGTCATCACTGGAAGGGTGGGTAGCTGGAGTCTCTGTGGTGGTGGTCTGAGCATCTGCCTGCTACAGAGGAGGTGCTGACTGAATAGGGATCTCTGGGTCTACAGCCTGAATCTGAGGTGGAGCCTCCTGATGTGATGCAGCCTGCTCTGTGCCTGCCTGCGCAGCCTCGCTCTATGGATGGGTCTCTGCCTCGTGATCATCCGCCTCCTCCTCAGATGGTGTGTCAAGCTCTGAGGGAATGTCGTTGCCAGATCGGATCATCAGCTTCAGATGCTCATAGCGTCGCTTGTTGCGACGCTCCTTCTGGTCGAGCCGCCGAAACAGGCGGTGCACTAGGTGATAAATTGGCTTTGAGGCAGGTGGAGGTGCAGTGGTGGTAGCAGGGGTGGCTGGGGTAGCTGTGGAGGAAGAGGGGCCGGCAGATGGTGTGGCTGTCTCAGCAGTAGTAGTGAGGAATGGAGGCCTGTAGCCCAAAGCCAGAAAGTTCCTGCTATGAGGAAGAATCTTCTTGCATTCTGCAACAGGTGGCTTCTCATCAGCATCCTCCCAAGGCACGTCAGCTCGACGGCCTAGCTGTGTAATCAGATAAGGAAAGAGTAGAGTACCTTGGACGTGGACCCTGGCCATATAGTACCAAATAAAGCGTGGCAGGTACAGGTCCTTACCTTCCATCACACACCATAGGAGGGTGATCATAGCGGCATGGATCTCTGTCTCATGGGTACTCGGCATGACAAAATTGCTCAGGATCTGGTGCCATAGCCGAGCCTCATCATTTAAGTAAATCCGCTTGATTCCCTTAGGCATGGTGGTGTTCTGACCCATGATCCATGGAACGGTCGGGTCAAGTGCTATCCTGGCCTTGACTGCATCCCAGTCAAATCTCATGAAGCGCATGTCCTTCTCAGCCTTTTGATAACCATCCAGTTGATCGGTTTTAGGCAAAAGTTTCAGAACATCCTCTATGGCCTCTTCAGTGACCAGAATCTGTTTCCCTCTAAGGTTCACTGCATCTAGGGAAGTTTTGAAGTAATTGCAGTAGAATTCCCTTACCCAAGATGCATTGACCTCAGTCAGGGTTCTCTCCAGGAAGAACCAGCCTCTTTGTTTGATCTGATCAGAGGTATATTGCTAGAGTTCTTCCGGGATCTTCAGAGTCCTCTCCAAGTACAGGTTCTGATGCCAGGGCATTTTGGCCAGTTTCACTGACCTTTTCTTTACTGTTTTTAGGGTAGTTTCATGCATTTCCTTAGGAAATAAGCTAGTTTTGGGTAGATATTCACTTACATCTTGATTCAAGCATACATTGTGCACTTTACATGATTTCATGAGGATTTTGCATGAATTTAAGGACAAAATTGGATGTTGCATTTCCCATGACTTGGACTAGAACTTTGATGCACGTTATTGCTTGATTTCAGGACAAAGGAAGCAAAGAAGAACCACATTAGTGGCTACATTAGTTACACTAACGTTAACACTAACGTGGAATGGGAGTAACTTGCAAAGTTAATGAGAAAAGTGATTGCCAATAACGCTCTCGAAGCCATCATTACCCACGTTAAGAGTCACGTTAACTTAGTTAACGTGAACTCTAACGTGGAAGTAAAGAAATGGAGCCAACGTTAGTGACACTTAACATTATCACTAACGTTGGACCAAGATCATGAGTGGCCACGTTAGAGTCCACGTTAACTTAGTTAACGTGGCCTCTAACGTTAAGAAGAAAGGGGGGGGGGAGCCAACGTTAGTGACACTCAACATTGTCACTGACGTTGGCCAAAGCACATTAAGCCACGTTAACTCCCACGTTAACCTAGTTAACGTGGGAAGCTAACGTGAAGGAACAAAGTGGTCGACAATGTTAGTGACACCCAACATTGTCACTAACGTTGGAAGAACACAAGCCCCCAATGAGCCACGTTGACTCCCACGTTAACCTAGTTAATGTGGAAGCTAACGTGAAGAAAGAAGGTGATCGCCAACGTTAGTGACACCCAACATTGTCACTAACGTTGGAAGGAGCCACACATGCCACCATGAGCCATGTTAACTCCCACGTTAACTTACTTAACGTGGAAGCTAACGTGGACAAGGGAAAGATGAGCCAACGTTAGTGACACTCAACTTTATCACTAACGTTGGAGATGGCTAGCAAGGCCACGTTAGAAGCCACGTTAACTAGTTAACGTGGACTCTAACGTGGAAAATAGGGGCAATTTGGAACGTTAGTGACAATGGTAAGTGTCACTAACGTTCTCGAAGGATGGCAAGCCTATGTTAAAGGAGCCACGTTAACTAAGTTAACGTGGACTCTAACGTAGGGAAGGGGGAGGCTTCTCAACGTTATTGGGAAAGTTGAGTCCCAATAACGTGTGCGAAGGACATAGTGGAAACGTTAGTAGCAACGTTTGTGCCACTAACGTTGAGGTTAACGTGGCTTTTAACTTTGGTGAGGAACGTTAGTGAAAAAGGTGATTGTCACCAACGTTCTCGAACCCATATTTTCACTGAACGTTAACACCACTAACTTCCTGAGCCAAAGCCCCTGCCCACTTCATACTTTCTCTCTGCGAGTAAAAGCTAAGCCCAATGAAGAAGAGAACTGCTTCAAACTCAAGATCCAAAGGCCCAAGACTAGAAGAATCAACTAGAAGAACAGAAGAGTAGTATATATAGGAGTAGCTTTGAAATATTTTGGGAGTTGGAAATTATAGGGAGACTCTTAGCATAGGAACTACTCTTTGTATTTACTTTCTCTGCACTTCTAAGTTTTCATCATGTATTCTCCATCTTTGTTTTCATTTTCCAGAGCTATGAACAACTAAACCCCTGTCATTGGGTTAGGGAGCTCTGTTGTAATTTGATGGATCAATACTAGTTTTCATTATTCTTTTTCTATCTTTTCTCTTGATTTTACTTGAAAGCTTTCGATCTTCATCCAATTGAGTAGTTATCTTGAAAAAGAAGCTATTCATACTTGGATCTCTTCTGAACCTTGAAAGAGGAATGAAGAGATCAAGCTAGAAATGCTTTCTCATGCTGGACCAAATTGGGTTTGGATGGATATGTGACTATAATCCTCTCAACACTTGGTTTGGGAAATGCATGTGGTATAATCAGTGACCATACTTCATCTCTTCTCATGAGCAATTGACCAAGAAATTGGCTATTGATCAAGATTTGAGAGATTGAATTACAAGAAATTGTAATTCAATCACTTAAGATTGCCAAGGAGATCAATGAGTGCATTGATTGAGGAAGAGATGAAAATGAAATTGATCCGGAGAATGCAACATCTCCTAAGCCTAATGAACTCCCCATTTCTGATCTTACCCATTCTCTTTAATTTCTGTTATTTACTTTAATGAGCAATTCCCCCATTCCCATTTACAATTCTGCAATTTACCTTCAGTCATTTACTTTCAGATCTATAATTCTAGCATTTACTTTCCTGTCAATTACCTTCCCGCCATTTTATTTTCTGCAATTCTCAACTCAAATTCTGGATTCGCTCAACTAGAACAGTCCTCTAATTAAAGTTGCTTGATCAATCAATCCTTGTGGGATTCGACCTCACTCTATTGTGAGTTTTTACTTGACGACAAATTTGGTACACTTGCCGAAGGAAATTTATTGTAAGACAAGTTTTCCGTGCATCAAGTTTATGGCGCCATTGCCAGGGATTGATTGTGCATCAACAATGATTAGATTAGAGGATAACTAGATTGAGCATTTTATTTTTGTTTGATTTAAATTTCTGTTTTAGTCATTTACTTTCTGTTTTAGATAACTTGTTCCCTTCCCCCTTACTTTTTCTTTGTTATTTACTATTCATCTCACTAACCCACTAATTGTTTAATATATTGCATCACTCACACTAACAGTAATTCTGACAGATATACTTTCTGCACCTATTCTCTTTGCTTGTACTTGTTGGTTGTATGACAGGGAGAAGAAGCGGAGCCTCAATTTCCTTTGATTCTGAACCTGAGAGAACCTTCCTTAGACTAAGGAGGGAGGCAAGAGAAAAATGTGTAGTTGGTGCTGAAGAAGAGGAGGAACACTTTGAGGAATACTTTGAACCAAACATGGAAGAAAACATGGAAAACCATCATGAAGAAGAGGCTCACAACCATGGCAGAGGAGGTCGAGAAAATCATGCTGGGGAGGATAGAAGAGTTTTAGGCTCTTACATCAATCCAAACCCAGGAAACTGTGGAAGTAGCATTCAAAAGCCAACCATCCATGCCAACAATTTTGAACTGAAGCCACAACTCATCACCCTTGTTCAGAACAACTGTTCGTTCGGAGGGAGTGTCCAAGAGGACTCCAATCAACATCTAACCACCTTCCTGAGAATATGTGACATAGTAAAATCTAATGGTGTTCATCTTGACGCCTATAGACTGCTCTTATTTCCATTCTCACTCAAGGATAAGGCAGCCAAGTGGCTGGAATCTTTCCCAAGGGAAAGCTTGACAACTTGGGAAGACGTGGTGAACAAATTCTTAGCAAGATTTTACCCTCCTCAACGAATCAATAGGCTGAGAGCTGAAGTCCAAACTTTTAGGCAATAAGATGGTGAGACTCTATATGAAGCATGAGAGAGGTTTAAAGACCTAACAAGGAGGTGCCCACCAGATATGTTCAATGAATGTGTGCAGCTGCACATTTTCTATGAAGGGCTCTCTTATGAGTCAAAGAAGGCTGTAGACCATTCATCCGGAGGATCTTTGAACAAGAAGAAGACTATTGAGGAAGCCATAGATGTCATTGAAACAGTAGCAGAGAACGACTACTTCTATGCTTCCGAAAGAGGGAACACAAGAGGAGTAATGGAGTTAAATAATGTAGATGCTCTGCTGGCCCAAAATAAGCTCATTACCCAGTAGCTGGCTGACCTCACCAAGAAGATGGAGAGGAACCAAGTAACAGCAGTATCCACTTCATCAACAACCCAAGAAGGAGTGAATGAAGAAGCAGAGGGTAGTCAGGAGCAAGCCAACTACATTGGGAATTCACTTAGGAAAAACCATGATCCATACTCCAAGACCTACAACCCTGGATGGAGGAATCACCCAAACTTTGGGTGGGGAAATCAACAAGACCAAAGCCTTGATCAAAGACGCCCAAATCCAAACAATGCAGCCACCCAACACTTCACATCTAGACCATATCAACACCCCCATAACAACAACTCCCTACATTCATATCAAGGCCAGAATAACCCTACTCAGCCTGACCTGTCATCATTTGATGAAAGAATCTCAAGGATTGAGAATCTACTTGAAGGCCTAAGCAAGGAGATTCAAGACAACAAGGTCTTCAAGGAGGAAGTGCGAGACAGTTTCAAGAACCAGGGAGACACAATCAAGAGGTTGGAATCTCAAGTAGGATATCTCTCTAAGCAAATTCCCAAACCCACAGATGGATTCCCAAGTGACACAGAGAAGAATCCGAGAGGTGAAACAAAGAAGGTAAGATGGGAAGATTGCAAGATGGTCACTATAAGTGAAAAGGAGACTGAGGACAAGCCAAGCAAGCTGTCAGAACAACCTGAAGATACCTCAGTAGAGAAGGTGGAAAAAGATTACCAAGAACCAGAAATCTCAAAACAGGAGTTGCTGAGACTCTATGCACCTTTTCCCCAACTGCTCAAGGGAGCTGTGGAAAGGAGAATATACTCAAGATTTCTTGACTTATTTGCATCTCTGCATGTGAACATACCATTCATCAAGACTATCCAACAAATACCTGCATTCATCAAGTACATGAAGGAGTTGCTTCCCAGGAAAAGCTCATTCAAGGGAGGCCAAACTATAGTGATGAACAAGGAGTGCAGTGCCCTCATTCAAATGCAGTTGCCTACAAAAAGAAAAGATCCAGGGAGTTTTCATGTCCCCTGTGCCATAGAAGAAACAATGTTTGATAGAGTACTCTGCGATTTGGGAGCAAGCATCAACTTAATGCCTCTATCCCTGGTGAAGAGGCTGCAGATCAATGAGATATTGCCCACAGATGTAGTCATCAGGCTGGCTGACAAAACTCAAAAACAAGCAAGAGGGGTGGTGGAAAACGTGTTGTTAAAGGTGGAGAAATACTTTCTTCCCACAGACTTTGTCATCTTAGACATGGAAGAGAGTCACACTCACCCAATCATATTGGGAAGACCATTCCTAGCTACAGCCAGAGCACTCATAGACGTGGAGCGAGGGGAGCTAATATTAAAGATCCATGATGAACAACTCAGCTTCAATGTCTTCAAAATCTCCCAAGAAACTGACCAAGAAAACAAAGAACTAAGCAATGATCATAACGGGATGCTGACAGAGGAAACAAGCACTGAGGCACCACCAACACATCTGAGAACCCCACTGAATGATGAACAAGGCAAACAGCAATCGTCACAGCTCAAGGAGAAGCTGGAGGAACCTAAACCACCAGAGGCATGTGAAGACAACAACAAAATTCACTTAAAAGAAGAAGTCGCCAAGAGCAGGGAAGCATCAAAAGGGACAAAGAAGAAGGTACCAAGGGGGTAGAGGAACAAGAAGATCCCTACGGAAGGCCTCTCTCCAGGAGATAAAGTGATTTCAGCTTACTTCCCAGATATCCCCCCTAATTTCCCCACTGTACCATCTCAGTTACCTAAGGTCTTCACTATCAACAGAGTTCTTTCCTTGGAACATGTAGAGATCATTGATACAACCAATGGATATAAGTCCAAGGCAAGAGGGGAGGACTTGAAGCATTATCAACCACCCTGATGAAGGAGAAACGTCAAGCTAGTGACGCTAAAGAAGCGCTTCATGGGAGGCAGCCCATGTTTTATTAGCTTTTACTAGTGAATAAGTCAATATTCATAAATTCCAACCCAAACTTGGTGAAGTCCTTATATTGCAGTATATAGTGAAGAACAAGTTTGGTGTTCAAAGCGTACCAAAAAAGCATGAATGCAACAGAGAGCATTCTAGTCTTGGAGCTTTGAACAAAACTTTTCATCACAATGATTCAAACTAAGTTTGGTGTCACCCCATGGTGCCACCAAAATGCATAAAGGGATACACAGTTAGTTAGTTAGTTGGAGTTCATGAATAAACAATCTAATCTTTTCTTCTCTTTATTATTTTAGCCGTAAAAATCTAAATTGATTTTTTTTATGATATTTCTTACTTTTCTTGTTTGATCTTTATAGGGAAAGGAAAGGAGCATTGAAAGAGATTGATTGGACAATTTAATGGGAAAGGTTTGGCCACTTCATGAAGAGGGCACTACACACGTGCCTCAAGGGGGAATGCATTGGGAATGGTTGCCATGCAACATTGGAGGAAGAACAAACTTGGAAAGTGAACCAACTCCATCATAAAGTTGAGAATCCTCGTGCGTACTCCATATAAAACCCCATCCGTTCATCATACACCAATCCCATCAATCCACACCTTTCATCTCTTCATCACTTCTCTATATAAGTGAATCAAATCCACACCATCTCCACATTCGAAATTCATACCCCTTGCACTTCACTTTCCAGCAACCAATTCTTCAACTTCCCACTCTCTAAATCCCACATCTCTTCCCTTCACTACACCCTTTTGCTTTAACTTCATTCATGGCATCATCAAGCTCCAAGAGGCAGAAGAGGAAGGAACCAACGGAGAACATTCCCTTCGACGAGAAGAGATTCAAGACTGCCTTCCATGAACGAGAATTTGAGCGGATAAAGCTCAAAAAGATACTGCCCGAGTTAACCTTTCAAATCAATGAAGACGAATGCCTACAGATTCGGGAGAAGATTGAAGAAAGAGGGTGGCAATTGCTCACCAATCCAGAGGGAAAGATCAATGCAAACCTCATCAAAGAGTTCTACGCAAATGTGGTCAGAGAAGACAAAACCAGAGCCCCAACCTTTAAAAGCTATGTAAGGGGAAAGGAGGTAGACTTCAGCCCAAATGCTATAATAAGAACTCTTCACCTGAAATCACCACACTTTGATGAGCCTAGCTATCATGCAAGGATAAGTAAAAGCCAAGACAATGATGAGCTCACCGAGATAGTGACTGACATCTGTGTTATAGCAGCTGATTGGGAGAGGTATGGAGATGGGAGACCTCGGTTCATCAAGAGGGGAGACCTTAGCCCAGAAGCCAAGGGGTGGTTTGAACTCGTGAGGAGGTCTATTCTCCCAGCTGCAAATAATTCAGAGGTAAATATTAATCGAGCAACTATGGTACATTGCCTAGTACAAGGTGGAGAAATCAACGTGCATGAACTTATAGCTGAGGGAATTCAAGATTCAGCTGAGAAGCTTGAATCAGGTGCCAGGCTTTGGTACCCCAGCACCATTCTCCGATTATTCACAAAGGCCAAGGTGGTCTTTGAAGATAGTAATCCAGACTGGGTTAACCTAGGGAGGCTAATGACAACCCAGCGTATGGCCTATACTACACCTGCTCAGCAACAAAGAAGGCCACAAATAGGGAAACTAAAAGCAAAGGAAGGAGCTCACCAAGAGGAGTCTCATCAGGAAGAATATCAACAGGGAGAGCATCCTTACCCAGCAGATTTGAATATGAATCACCTTCTAAGAGCTATCGAAGATTTGGGGATGAGACATATGGAAGGACAAGAGCAAATATTGAACTGGATGAGCCAACAAGAAGAGTGGAAGAAACAACAAATGGAGCAGCAACAGGAACAATACTCCCAGCTCACTCAAACCATCCACCAAGTTACTGAGAGGCAAGAACGTCAAGATAAGCATTTGCAGGAACTTAATCAGCGACAAATAGCCCAGATGAAAGCATTCAATGAGTTCACTGTACTGAATGAAGGACGGCAACTACATCGGGAGGAGTTCAACGTCAACACTCAAGCCAAGTTGAACTATATGTCCAGTAATATGCATCATCTACACTATGCCATCCCTACATATGATGAGGTCCAAAAAGATTTTGTAGAACAAGAAGAGAGGAAAGTGAAACAGCAAAAGGAAACACTCAAGAAGAAGATGGAAGATGGTGGTTTCTGGAAGAAGCTGCTTGAAAAAGGCAAGGAAAGTGGGAGCACAAGCAATCAAGAAGAAGAGCATGGACATCCACAAGAGTAAAAGGTGGTGGAGTTCATTCTTTGGTCCATCTTTCTCTATGCTTTAAATAAGGAAGATCTTGTATGAAATAGAACTTGCTTCCATTTCAGTTTAAACATTTCTAAATTCTTTCTTTTAAGTTTTTGTTGAAAAGGTTTATGATATCTAGTCCTTATGTCACTGCATCCTTACTTTGCTTACTTGTATGTTTGTCCCTTTAAATCAAATAAAAAGAGAATGAGTGCTTTTAAAGACCAGAGAAGAGTTCATACTATGGAGTAAGTTCCTGAGTTTATGGTATAGTCATAAGATAGCTAAGTTAGTTCAACCATAAGGTGGGAAGACAACTATCTGTCATGAATACTATGCTTTAGACACACCCCATGAGACTAGATAAATAAGAAGGTCCTAATAAGAAAAAGGGAAAGAACAATAAAAGTTGAGGAATAAAAGAAAAATGGTAAGCAATAAGGCTAGGCACCAATGGTTTTAATCTTGAGACATGTGTCTGTGGTGCTCCTGTGTGAGGGATCTACTTGGATGAATAAGCTCTTAGGGGTTCCTTATCACTTGGTAACTTGGGTTAACTAACCCGGGATTACCAGCTGAAAGTCCACTATCAAGAGTAACCCTCACTATAGAGCATTTAGTAACCCAAAGAGGTGCTGGACACCAAGGTCTCAAGAAAAGAAAATACATACACTATGTGCCTGTGGTGTGTATGTATGGGGGATAGACTTGAGCAAGTAAGTCCTTAGGGGTGCTTCAACACCTAGCACCTTGAACCAACTGGTTCGGGAGTGTTGGCTGAAAGCTTATTTTAAAGAGTTGTCCCCTTGCTGAACACAGCCTAAGAACACAAATAAGCCCTGAAATAACAACAAAAGGATCAATGAATAAAAGTCTTATGGGATGCAATCAAAGTGAGTATTTTATGACAAGATAAAGGTCTGAAAGCCAGGAATGAACCTAAGTTGCTATGCATGAAACCACCATAAAACCAGGGACATGACTTCCACAAGAATGACTCATTTCTCTTGGCATTCCATTCATCATTCTCTTGTTCCAGTACTTGCTTAGGGACAAGCAAGCTTTAAGTTTGGTGTTGTGATGCCAGGGCATTTTGGCCAGTTTCACTGACCTTTTCTTTACTGTTTTTAGGGTAGTTTCATGCATTTCCTTAGGAAATAAGCTAGTTTTGGGTAGATATTCACTTACATCTTGATTCAAGCATACATTGTGCACTTTACATGATTTCATGAGGATTTTGCATGAATTTAAGGACAAAATTGGATGTTGCATTTTCCATGACTTGGACTAGAACTTTGATGCACGTTATTGCTTGATTTCAGGACAAAGGAAGCAAAGAAGAACCACATTAGTGGCTACGTTAGTTACACTAACGTTAACACTAACGTGGAATGGGAGTAACATGCAAAGTTAATGAGAAAAGTGATTGCCAATAACGCTCTCGAAGCCATCATTGCCCACGTTAAGAGTCATGTTAACTTAGTTAACGTGAACTCTAACGTGGAAGTAAAGAAATGGAGCCAACGTTAGTGACACTTAACATTATCACTAATGTTGGACCAAGATCATGAGTGGCCACGTTAGAGTCCACGTTAACTTAGTTAACGTGGCCTCTAACGTTAAGAAGAAAGGGGGGGAGCCAACGTTAGTGACACTCAACATTGTCACTAACGTTGGCCAAAGCACATTAAGCCACGTTAACTCCCACGTTAACCTAGTTAACGTGGAAGCTAACGTGAAGGAACAAAGTGGTCGACAACGTTAGTGACACCCAACATTGTCACTAACGTTGGAAGAACACAAGCCCCCAATGAGCCACGTTGACTCCCACGTTAACCTAGTTAACGTGGAAGCTAACGTGAAGAAAGAAGGTGATCGCCAACGTTAGTGACACCCAACATTGTCACTAACGTTGGAAGGAGCCACACATGCCACCATGAGCCACGTTAACTCCCACGTTAACCTAGTTAACGTGGAAGCTAACGTGGATAAGGGAAAGATGAGCCAACGTTAGTGACACTCAACTTTGTCACTAACGTTGGAGATGGCTAGCAAGGCCACGTTAGAAGCCACGTTAACCTAGTTAACGTGGACTCTAACGTGGAAAATAGGGGCAATTTAGAACGTTAGTGACAATGGTAAGTGTCGCTAACGTTCTCGAAGGATGGCAAGCCTACGTTAAAGGAGCCATGTTAACTAAGTTAACGTGGACTCTAATGTAGGGAAGGGGGAGGCTTCTCAACGTTATTGGGAAAGTTGAGTCCCAATAACGTGTGCGAAGGACATAGTGGAAACGTTAGTGGCAACGTTTGTGCCACTAACGTTGAGGTTAACGTGGCTTTTAACTTTGGTGAGGAACGTTAGTGAAAAAGGTGATTGTCACTAACGTTATCGAACCCATATTTTCACTGAACGTTAACACCACTAACTTCCTGAGCCAAAGCCCCTGCCCACTTCATACTTTCTCTCTGCGTGTAAAAGCTAAGCCCAATGAAGAAGAGAACTGCTTCAAACTCAAGATCCAAAGGCCCAAGACTAGAAGAATCAACTAGAAGAACAGAAGAGTAGTATATATAGGAGTAGCTTTGAAATATTTTGGGAGTTGGAAATTATAGGGAGACTCTTAGCATAGGAACTACTCTCTGTATTTACTTTCTCTGCACTTCTAAGTTTTCATCATGTATTCTCCATCTTTGTTTTCATTTTCCAGAGCTATGAACAACTAAACCCCTGTCATTGGGTTAGGGAGCTCTGTTGTAATTTGATGGATCAATACTATTTTTCATTATTCTTCTTCTATCTTTTCTCTTGATTTTACTTGAAAGCTTTCGATCTTCATCCAATTGAGTAGTTATCTTGAAAAAGAAGCTATTCATACTTGGATCACATCTGAACCTTGAAAGAGGAATGAAGAGATCAAGCTAGAAATGCTTTCTCATGCTGGACCAAATTGGGTTTGGATGGATATGTGACTATAATCCTCTCAACACTTGGTTTGGGAAATGCATGTGGTATAATCAGTGACCATACTTCATCTCTTCTCATGAGCAATTGACCAAGAAATTGGCTATTGATCAAGATTTGAGAGATTGAATTACAAGAAATTGTAATTCAATCACTTAAGATTGCCAAGGAGATCAATGAGTGCATTGATTGAGGAAGAGATGAAAATGAAATTGATCCGGAGAATGCAACATCTCCTAAGCCCAATGAACTCCCCATTTCTGATCTTACCCATTCTCTTTAATTTCTGTTATTTACTTTAATGAGCAATTCCCCCATTCCCATTTACAATTCTGCAATTTACCTTCAGTCATTTACTTTCAGATCTATAATTCTAGCATTTACTTTCCTGTCAATTACCTTCCCGCCATTTTATTTTTTGCAATTCTTAACTCAAATTCTGGATTCGCTCAACTAGAACAGTCCTCTAATTAAAGTTGCTTGATCAATCAATCCTTGTGGGATTCGACCTCACTCTATTGTGAGTTTTTACTTGACGACAAATTCGGTACACTTGCCGAAGGAAATTTGTTGTGAGACATGTTTTCCGTGCATCAGGTTCCTGGAGGTTGCAAACACCGGATACTTCAGCTCACAGTATTGATTTGCAAACTTTACTGGATCAGTAGCAGGGAGTAGCTGGTTGGCCTTCTCCTGCGGGGTAAAGTTTTTCTCCCGCCAGGAGTCATCGTGCATGATATCCAGGATGGACATGGAGGATTCTCCTCTTTTATGTTTGCCAGTAGTTGCCTTTGCTTTTCCTTTTCTTTGGCTGGCAGACATCCTGAAAAATAGAAAACCAGGATATAAAAAAAAACAGGAAAATAAATAGGCAAATAAAAAAAACACAAAGTGGCAAATGAGCAATAGAAGAGGAAATTGAGTTAAGCAAATTTGCATTATGGATTGTATAAGAGTTAGAATACTGAGAAGAAAATGTCACAATCCAAAACGTACTTCAGTTCAAGTTAATTAGAAAAAGTATCATCATGCCTTGGCTAGAATGTTAAAAGAAAGTGAAAAACCAGAAGAAATGTTTTGAAAGGTTAGGTTTGGTTAGAATTAAAAAAAGAGTTTAGGAAATTAAAATAGTGAGGTAGTAAAAAGTGGTTTAAAGTAAGTGGCATAATGATAATATTCCAAGTAACAGGCATTCACAAATAGAAGCTATAGGTAACTCATATCCAAACAAGGAAATTAAGTTGATGATGATTCAGATAGATATAGAAATAGCAAAAATTGGAATCTAAACATCAAAAATGCAGATTAAGAACCAGGAAATCAAAAAGAATAAGAAAGCTTGCCCTGGCATTCATGAATTGGTTTGGTAAAAGCAGAGTAAAGCAGAATGTAAAAGTGCTAAAACCAAAACATGAATGAAAGTAGAACAGCTTTACAGAAAATTGGACAGTATTCTGGCTAAAATTGGATTGTCCTGGAAAATAAACAGTAATCAGAATAGTTTATATGAATTAAAATAGATTGCAAATAAAGAGTATGAACAAGAAAGAACATTTGCAATAGCAGCATGAACTTGAAGAACAGCATATGAACATTACTAACATACAGCAACAGCAAAATTGTGAAAATTATAAAACAAGAAACACGAACAGCGCAACTAATCAGGCCTAAATCCACTAACCACATCCTAGGCTACCTAACAACCTAAAATCCACTACAACATACATTTCTAACTAGCCTAATGATGAACAAAATCAGAAAAATATGGAGTTAACTACGAATGATAGAAGGGTGGCGTTAAGCGGAACCTGGAAGGCGTAGGAAAGAAAAGTGCGGTAGAGAGGTGGCTGGGGGATGGTGGTGGCGGCGTCTGGCGTGGCGGTTGGTGGTGGCGCGGCGGCGGCGGGTGCTGTTCGGAGGCAGGGGCTTCGGAAAGGGCAATGGGGGTAGGGGAGAGAAAGGGAAGGAAGGGAAGGGGGGCGTGGGTGGTGGATGGGGGCGCGGCGGTGATGGCGGCGCGGTGGGATGGTGATCGCGGAGGGGGGCAGTGGCGGTGGAGGGAGGAGGAAGAAGGATGAAGAAGAAAGAAGGGGAAGGAGGAAGGGGGTGGCGTGGCGACGGGGTCTGGGTGGTCGGCGGGATGGCGGCGGTTGGTGATGGTGGCTGGGTAGTGGTTGGGTGGTTGGAGAAGAAGAGAGGAAGGAGAAGGGGTTGGGGGTGCGAATGATAGGGTTCGTGTGACTGGGGGGTTATGGAATTTGAATCCGCGCGATCGCGTGGGGCATGCGGTTGCGTGGTTGGGCTGAAATGGTGGTTGACGCGATCGCGTCGGGTACGCGGTCGCATGGAATGGATCGAGGAGTGAATGACGCGATCGCCTGAGGCATGCGATCGCGTCATTGGAAATTGTACTAAACGCACGATTCCAGCGTCATTTCAGCGCAACTCTCTGTCTCCTTTTGGGGTGTTGTGCAATCCATGCGACGCGATCGCGTCGCTCACGCTGTCGCGTGGGATTGATGTTGTGCAAGTGACGCGATCGCATCAGGGACGCGACCGCGTGGGTCGTTTTGTGCGAAACGCACAGTAGCCGCACGATTCCAGCTTAACTTTTTGGACGTTGGATGTTTACGCCGATCTCCAGATCACGCGGCTGCGTGAATGATGCAGACGCGTGGGGAGTGTTTTTGCAACTTGACACGATCGCATGAATGATGCGGTCGCATCGCGCACCCTTTTTTTTTTTGCAGTATGCAGAATGCAATGCTTAATATGAATGCTATGCAAACTCCAGGTTTAATATAATAAAATAAAATAAACTTGAAAACAGGTAAAACCAAAAAAAATGAAAAAAAAAGAACGATCATACCATGGTGGGTTGTCTCCCACCTAGCACTTTTAGTTAAAGTCCTTAAGTTGGACATTGGATGAGTTTCCTGTTATGGTGGCTTATGCTTAAATTCATCCAGAAATCTCCACCAATGCTTGGAATGCCAATAGCCTCCGGGGTCCCAAACTAGGCATGTAAAGCTTCTGAGCAGCTTCAAATAGATTCTCAGGCTCCCGGGGTGACGAGTGTCAGAATAAATTCCAGGATCCCAAACTTGGCTTTTAAATCCGCCTTCGTCTTGATCTATATTTTTCCATCTGGGCAGTTTAGAAATTAGATTCTCACCAGAATAACCAAACATTTTTCGAGATCCATTCGATTGATTATGATGCCAATCCGTGCACTTCAAGTTGAAGCTTGGAACCTTATTGAACCTTGTGCACCAGCTCTGAGTACGAGCCATTTTCCTTTTACTCTTAAAGCCGCAGAGAGCTCTAAGCTGGCCATCTGTTTCAAGCAAACCATATTCAAGTGAAAAAATAAAGCTAAAGGTTAAGGATTGTACCCACTTGAAGCTTGTATTGGGTGGTAATGGCCTTGGGATAGGTGTTTCCAGTGGTTCTGTGAGCTCTACTCCCTTGTACTCTTCTGTGAATTTCTCCACTTTTTTGTAGAATTCTTAAATGCAACTTCTTCCTGATCAAAGTCTTCTATGTCTTCCTCATCACTCAAGTCATAAGCGGGAGGTTGGGAGAAATCTACCTCTGCATCATCTTCGTATTCACTTGGGGAAGGTTCTTCAATCTCAGAGAATTCACTTGCGGATGCAAGTTCATTACTAAGAGAACTTGACTTGTGACTATCATCATCAAGGAAACTTGCTTCTTTGATTATTCCATCTAGTTCTTCATAAAAGACTTGCTCTGGGGGTTGTGTACTATCCTCCTTAGCATCAGTTGTAACGTCCTTGACAGAGTTCTCCACAACTCTGGATTCCCATGGAAGTTCAGCATCTCCTAAGTCTTCAACCAACTCTTCTTCTTGTATAATGACAGCTTCCTCTACTTGTTCTAGTATGAAGCCATGCTCTGTCTTGTCCACTGGAGTTTCTAGTATCTCCTTCATGCTACGCTCTTCGTTAGATTGTCCATATGGGGCTGTGGAGGGTCCTTGAATATTCGAACGTCTAGAAGATAATTGACTTATTGCTTGCTCCAGTTGATGAAGGGTTGTTTGAAGTTGATCAACTGTTTCCTTGAGGCGCACTTCTGATTCTTGGGGTGATGGATTTGGACGTGGTACATTGGGAAGTGGTGGTGTTTGGGAGTAATTGGATTGGGATCGGGGTAAATGAGGATCATATGGTGGCGAATGGTGAAAAGGGGCTTGTGAGTGTGGTGGTTCAAAGTTGTGTTGAGAGGATGGCTTATAAGCATAGGGTGGGGCTTGTTGGTAACTACGAGGTTATCCACCATGTCTATTGCCTTGGTATGCATTGCAGAATGGTCTTTGTCCATGATATCTTGGAGGGTATTGTTGCCTAAAGGGTTGATCAGATCCTCTTGGCTCCATCCATCTTTGATTGCTCTGACCTTGATGCATGTTCCTGTTATAACTTTCATTCCTTTCAACAATATTAGAACCAAACTCAAAGCGAGAGGGGTGAGAATTCATAGAAGGCACATGTAAAAGAAATAAACAAATAAACACATAAAAGAAAAATATTTACAATAACCAATAATAAGGCACACGTTTGCAATTCCCCAGCAACGGCGCCATTTTGAAAGAACTGAAGATTAATGGTTTAGAAGTTATAGTAAACTCTCGTTGCAAGTAAAGTTACTAAACCAAGCAATCAACCTTTCTTACAAACGTTTTGGTTGTCACAAGTAACAAACCCCTAAATAAATTAATAACCGAAGTATTCAAACCTCGGGTCGTCTTCTCAAGGAACTGCAGGGAAGTATGTTCTTATTATTGGTTATGAAGATTGTAAATTGGGGTTTCGAAGGTGAAGAACAAGTAATTTAAATTGCAATTAAAGTAAGTAAAAGACTGTAATTCAAAATAAATAACTGTAAAACACACTTTTGGCAAGGTATGAGAAATTAGAAGTCCTATCTTAGTTATCCTTATCAATGATGATGAAAATTGAATCTTAATTCCACTTAGTTAACCTTTGCTAGAGCAAGGGAAGGTCAAGTGACTAATTAGTTAGATCCTCAAATCCTAGTTAATCCCTAAGGAAAGATTGGTATTATTGAAGTTCAATTCAATTAGCAAAGATAATGATTATCAATTATGTTTGAGTTTGATAACTCCTGAGTTACTGATTTCTTAACCAAGACCGAAAGGGGGAAAGTAAATCTACTGGAATAGAAATGTCTTCAGATTGGGGATAAAACTAACATAAATAAAAGAAAGCAATATTAAACTGAAATACCTCAAATAACATTAATTCAAAGAGTAATCTGTAACATAGAAGAATTCATAATTAAATTGAGAACATAATAAAAAGGAATATTGAACCTGGTAAAGAGATAATCCGGAAAGCGAATAAAATCCTAAATCTAAATCCTAATCCTAAAGAGAGAGGAGAGAACCTCCCTCAAAGCTACATCTAATTCATGAATACTAACTAATTGGAGACTCTCCCTGAATGGATGCATTCCCCCTCTTCATAACCTCTGGTCTATGCCTTCTGGACTTGGATTTGAGCCAAAAAGGGCTTCAGAATTCGCTATGAGCATTTTCTGCAATTTTTGGTGCGTGGCCTCTGTCACGCGTCCGCGTGGGTCACGCGGTCGCGTCATCGGGAGTTTTTTCCTTGTCACGCGGTCGCTTCAATCATGCGTCCGCATCATATGTGTTTTGCTCAAGGTGCGGGATTGCGTCAATCACGCGGTCGCGTCGCTGTTGATTCGCGCTGGCATGCGGCCGCGTCATCCATGCGATCGCGTGGCTGCCAGTTTCTTCAAAAACTCTGTTTTATGCTTTCCTTCCAATTTTGTATGTTTTCTTTCCATCCTTTAAGTCATTCCTGCATTAGAAGATCTGAAACTACTCAACACACGAATCACGGCATCGAATGGAAATAAAGGGTAATCAAAATAATTATTTTTAAACATAGGAAACATGTTTTTCACATACATCACATAATAAGGAAGGGAAAGTAAAACCATGCAATTAATATGAATAAGTAGGTGAAGGATTGAATAAATCACTCAGATTAAGCACAAAATATATCATAAAATATGGGTTTATCAGGCTCCATGAGAGCCCACTGTCACGCTATTGACATTAAAGAAGCGCTTGTTGGGAGGCAACCCAATTTTACTTATCTATGTTAAATTTCTATTTTCCATTATTATTTTATATTTTCTATAGGTTGATGATCATGAGAAGTCACAAAAATAATTGAAAAAGCAAAAACAAGAATGAAAAATAGCACACCCTGGAGGAGAAGCCTACTGGCATTTAAACACCAGTAAGGGCAGCAGAATGGGCGTTAAACCCTTAGTCTGGCACCATTTTAGGCGTTTAACGCCAAAAATGGGCATCAGACTGGTGTTTAATGCCAGAAAAGGGTAAGAAGCTGGCGTTAAACGCCAGAAATGGGTAGCAACCTGGCGTTTAACGCCAGGATTGGCAGCAAAGGGCATTTTGCACACCTAATTGGTGCAGGGATGAGAAATCCTTGACACCTTAGGATCTGTGGACCCCACAGGATCCCCAACAACCTCAACTCACTCTCTCTCTTCTTCACACTTTTCATAAAACTCTTTCCCAAATACCCTTCACCAATCACCTCAATACTTCTTCCCCAAAACCCCTCACCTATTAAATCCTACCCTCTTCTCTATAAACCCTTCACCAATCCACATCCATCCATCATAAATCCCACCTAGCTCACCATTCAAATTCAAACCACTTTCCCTCCCAATCCCATCCATACATGGCTGAACCTTACCCTCTTCCCACTCCTATATAAACCCCTCTTCACCCCTTCATTTTCATACATTTTAAACACTACTTCTCCCCCTTGGCCGAAACACTAACCCACCTCTATTTTCTCTCTTTTTTCTTCCTCTACTCTCTTCTTTCTTCTTTTGCTCGAGGACGAGCAAACCTTTTAAGTTTGGTGTGGTAAAAGCATTGCTTTTATTTTTTCCATAACCATTTATGGCACCTAAGGCCGGAGAAACCTCTAGAAAGAGGAAAGAGATGGCAAAAGCTTCTACCTCTGAGTCATGGGAGATGGAGAGATTCATCTCAAAGGTCCATCAAGACCACTTCTATGAAGTTGTGGCCAAGAAGAAGGTGATCCCCGAGGTCCCTTTCAAGCTCAAAAAGGGTGAATATCCGGAGATCCGACATGAGATTCGAAGAAGAGGTTGGGAAGTTCTCACCAACCCCATTCAACAAGTCGGGATCTTAATGGTTCAAGAGTTCTATGCCAATGCATGGATCACCAAGAACCATGATCAAAGTGTGAACCTGGACCCAAAGAATTGGTTTACAATGGTTCGGGGGAAATGCTTAGATTTCAGTCCGAAAAATGTAAGGTTGGCATTCAACTTGCCCATGATGAAAGGAGATGCACACCCCTACACTAGAAGGGTCAACTTTGATCAAAGGTTGGACCAAGTCCTCATAGACATTTGTGAAGAGGGCTCTCAATGGAAGAGAGATTCAAGAGGGAAGCCGGTTCAACTAAGAAGGCATGACCTCAAGCATGTGGCTAGGGGATGGTTGGAGTTCATCCAACGCTCAATCATTCCCACTAGCAACCGGTCTGAAGTTACTATAGACCGGGCCATCATGATCCATAGCATCATGATTGGAGAGGAATTAGAAGTTCATGAGGTTATATCTCTAGAATTCTACAAGGTGGCGGACAAGTCCTCTACTTTGGCAAGGTTAGCCTTCCCTCATCTTATTTGTCACCTCTGCAATTCAGCTGGAATTGACATAGAGGAAGACATCCTCATTGATGAGGACAAGCCCATCACTAAGAAAAGGATGGAGAAAACAAGAGATCCTACTCATGGACAAGAGCATGAGGAAATTCCTCATCATGAAATCTCTGGGAATAAATCAACACCACCCTAGGAGAATTAAGTTCCAATATGGGACAACTAAGGGTGGAGCACCAAGAGCATTCTATCCTCCTCCATGAAATTAGAGAAGACCAAAGAGTTATGAGAGATGAGCAACAAAGGCAAGGAAGAGACATTTAGGAGCTCAAGCACTCCATAAGATCTTCAAGAGGAAGAACTAGCGGCCATCACTAAGGTGAACCCGTTCTTTAATTTCCTTGTTCTTTATTTTCTGTTTTTCGAATTTTTATGCTTTATGTTTATCTATGTTTGTGTCTTTATTACATGATCACTGGTATCTTAGTGTCTATGCCTTGAAGCTATGAATATGAATCCATCACCTTTCTTAAATAAAAGGTGTTTTTAATTGAAAAAGAAAAAGAAGTGCATGAATTTTGAATTTTAAAAACAGTTTAATTATTTTGATGTGGTGACAATACTTTTGTTTTTCTGAATGAATGCTTGAACAGTGCATATTTTTTGAATTTGTTGTTTAAGATTGTTAAAATTGTTGGCTCTTGAAAGAATGATGGAAAAAGGAGAAATGTTATTGATAATCTGAAAAATCATAAAAAAAATGATTCTTGAAGCAAGAAAAAGCAGTGAAAAGCTTGTAGAAAAAAATATATGCGAAAAAAAATAGAAAAGAAAGAAAAAGAAAGAAAAGGAAAAAGCAAGCAGAAAAAGCCAATAGCCCTTTAAACCAAAAGGCAAGGGTAAAATAAAAAGGATCTAAGGCTTTGAGCATCATTCGATAAGAGGGCCCACAGGAATAAAATCCTGGCTTAAGCGGCTAAAGTGTGGTCCAAAGCAAAAAGAGTGTGCTTAAGAGCTCTGGACACCTCTAATTGGGGACTCTAGCAAAGCTGAGTCACAATCTGAAAAGGTTCACCCAGTTATGTGTCTGTGGCATTTATGTATCCGGGGGTAATACTGGAAAACAAAATGCTTAGGGTCATGGCCAAGACTCATAAAGTAACTGTGTTCAAGAATTAATATACTTGAACTAGGAGAATCAATAACACTATCTAAATTCTGAGTTCCTATAGAAGCCAATCATTCTGAACTTCAAAGGAAAAAGTGAGATGCCAAAACTATTCAGAAGCAAAAAGCTAATAGCCTCGCTCATCTAATTAAGACTGATCTTCATAGATGTTTTTGGAATTCATTGTATATTCTCTTTTTTTTATCCTATTTGATTTTTAGTTGCTTGGGGACAAGCAACAATTTAAGTTTGGTGTTGTGATGAGCGGATAATTTATACGCTTTTTGGCATTGTTTTTAGTATGTTTTTAATATATTTTAGTTAGTTTTTATTATATTTTTACTAGTTTTTAAATAAAAATCACATTTCTGGACTTTACTATGAGTTTGTGTGTTTTTCTGTGATTTCAGGTATTTTCTGGCTGAAATTGAGGGACCTGAGCAAAAATCTGATTCAGAGACTGAAAAAGGACTGCAGATGCTGTTGGATTCTAACCTCCCTGCACTCGAAGTAGATTTTCTGGAGCTATAGAAGCCCAATTGGCGCGCTCTTAATTGTGTTAGAAAGTAGACATCCTGGGCTTTCCAGCAATATATAATAGTCTATACTTTGTCTGAGATTTGATGGCCCAAACTGGCGTTCCAAGTCAGCATAAAAATTCTAGCGTCAAAACGCCAGAACTGGCATAAAAGCTGGAGTTAAATGCCCAAACTGGCACAAAAGCTGGCGTTTAACTCCAAAAAAAGTCTCTACATATGAAAGCTTCAATGCTCAGTCCAAGCACACACCAAATGGGCCCGGAAGTGGATTCTGCATCATTTACTCATTTCTGTAAACCCTAGGTTACTAGTTTACTACAAATAGGACCTTTTGCTATTGTATTTTCATACTTTTCATCTTTGATTAGTCTTATGCTATCTTAGACCTTTATGGGGGCTGGCCATTAGGCCATGCCTGGACCTTCATTACTTTTATATTTTCAACGGTGGAGTTTCTACACACTATAGATTAAGGTGTAGAGCTCTGCTGTTCCTCATGAATTAATGCAAAGTACTATTATTTTTCTATTCAATTCACGCCTACTTCTTCTCTAAGATATACACTCGTTCTTCAACTTGATGAATGTGATGATCCGTGACACTCATCATCATTCTCACCTATGAATGCGTGCCTGACAACCACTTCCGTTTTACACGCAAACAAGCTTGAATGTGTATCTCTTGGGTTTCTAATCTAAGATTAGAACCTTCGTGCTATAGGCTAGAATCATTGGCGGTCATTCTTGAGATCCGAAAAGTCTAAACCTTGTCTGTGGTATTCCGAGTAGGATCTGGGAAGGGATGACTGTGACGAGCTTCAAACTCGCGAGTGTTGGGCATAGTGATAGACGCAAAAGGATCAATGGATCCTATTCCAACATGATCGAGAACCAACAGCTGATTAGCCGTGCGGTGACAGCGCATTTGGACCATTTTCACTGAGAGGCCGGGAAGTAGCCATTGACAACGGTGATGCCCAATATAAAGCTTGCCATGGAAAGGAGTATGAATGATTGGATGAAGGCAATAGGAAAGCAGAAGTTTAAGAGGAACAAAGCATCTTCATACGCTTATCTGAAATTCTCACCAATGAATTACATAAGTAACTCTATCCTATTTTATGTTTTATTCATATTTTAATTATCAATTCTCCATAACCATTTGAATCCACCTGACTGAGATTTACAAGGTGACCATAGCTTGCTTCAAGCCAACAATCTCCGTGGGATCGACCCTTACTCACGTAAGGTTTATTACTTGGACGACCCAGTACACTTGCTGGTTAGTTGTGCGGAGTTGTGACAAAGAGTTGAGATTACAATTGTGCGTACCAAGTTTTTGGCGCCATTGATGATCACAATTTCGTGCACCAACAGTCATGAAAAGTACATCCACCAATACAACAAGACACCAAATAAGGTCCAGGGTCACCACATTTCTTTGGAATAGGTTCCATCAATGAAGAAATTGAACTACCCAAGGATAATGTCTCCAACTCTCCTATCCTATCCTTGTGTGTGCACAAGTCTTTTAGAAATTTTGCATACTTCGGAATTTGTTGGATAGCATCAAGAAGTGGTATGGTTACCTCAACTTTCTTGAACACTTGAAACATGTTTAAATCGAATTCTGACGTTTTCTTTGCTTTCTTCACCAAGGAAGAGAATGGAATAGGAATGGACTCATCCACTATGGCTTTCCTCTTGGGTTCCTTAAAGCTTACACCTTCTTCACCTTGCCTTTTGTCTACCTCCTCCTCTTCATGTGGAGCTTCAACAACCACTTCTTCCTCATGAATGTCTTCCATGACCCTAGGAGGTATCTCCTCTAATGTAGTCCCCTACCGTAGAGTGATGGCGTTGAGACCGCCCTTGGGGTTTGGTTGGGGTTGGGAAGGAAGGCTAGAAGAGCTTGAGGGTTGGTTAGTGTTATCGGAGGACATGGACATCTTTGAGATCATGTCGGCGAGATTGGCTAATTGAGCGCCCATAGTATCGAATTGAGCCTTATAGCTCTCGTCCCGTTTTTCCATAGCGGTTCTAAGCTCATCAAAATGATTGGTGGAAGATGAAGAGGCTTGGTTGGATTGTTGTCTATGGTGTGGTGCTTGGTATTTTGTGTAGTTGCTTTGGTTTTGGTTGTGGTGATTTTGGTTGGCTTGGTGGTTGTTGTTGTGGTGATATTAAGATGAAGATTGGTTGTTGTTGTAATGAGAAGAAGAATTGTTCCATCTTTGGTTTTGATTGCTCCCTTGTGCATTATCCCTCCACCCTTGATTTTGATTACCACCATGAGAGTAGTTGTTTTGGCCTTGAGAAGGATAGGGTGGACGGTTGTTGTAATTCACATTGGCCACAACAAGAGCATGCTCCTCTTGGATTTGAAGGCATTGATCGATGTAATGTGTGGTGCTAGAGCACAAACCACAAATTTTAGGAGGGCCTTTAAGTTGAGCAACTTGAGGTGGGGCTTGGATGGCTTGGATGGAGTAGTATTCCTTTTGATCTTATTGTATTAGAGTGAGGATAGTGGTCATGTCCCCAAGTGCCTTGGTTAAGCTTGCTTCAGAAGGAGATGGTTCTACTACACCCTTGAAAGGATTACTTCTCACCCTTACATGTTGTGTAGCCTCGGCAACAACATTTATCAATTTCCAAGCTTCTCCCTCCGTCTTGTTCTTTGAAAGGGAACTGCCACTAGAAGCGGTGAGCAATCTTCTATCTTCTGCACAAAGACCTCCGGTGAAGTAACTAATGAGCAAGTGAGTGTTCAATCCATGGTGTGGACAAGATTCCAATAGCCTCTTGAACCGAGTCCAATACTCATACAAACTCTCATGGTCCTTTTGCATTATACCCGAAATCTCCTTCCGGATGTAGTCGGTCTTCTCCGGTGGGAAGAATTTATCTAGAAACTCTCTTCTCAAGAAATCCCAATTAGTCACAATCTCATCCGGTTGTGAATAAAACCATATCTTTACTTGCCCTTCAAGAGAGAAGGGGAAGGCAAAAACCATAATAGCCAACTCATCGGCTCCATGCCTTCGAGCCGTAGAACAAGCAACTTGAAAATCTCTTAGATGTCGGATGGGGTCTTGACCTGGCAACCCATGATACTTAGGAAGTAGATTTATCAAGCTAATCTTCATCTCAAAGTTTGGATCAAGGTTAGGATATCTTGCTTGCAAAGGTTGGAGTATGATATTCGTCGTGGCTCCGCCATGTATGGCTCACCTCTAGGATGCAAAGATGTATTAGTAGTGCCAACAGAAGAATAGGAAGTAGCGGACTCCAAGTCACTCTCGGTGCCGTCTAGTGATTCGGTGTGTTCCTCAAGAGAGGCCGAAGTACTAGCCGTATAATCTAACCGCCGTCTAGCTTGCCGAATGTGTAACAAGGTTCTTTCAATCTCAGGATCAAACTCGGCTAAGCTAGAATTCGGTTGAGACCGAGTCATCAAACTTGGGAGTCATAGCACACATATAAAAAAAATCTAAACTATAGCTAAATATTCAAAGAAAATAAACTATCTACAATATTCCCATATTCACATAACCAATATCAAGGCACATGTTGCAACCATTCCCCAGCGATGGCGCCAAAAATTTGATGCACCTCAAGAGACTATGTTGGTATAGAATTTCTCAATAAAATCCCGTTGCAAGTATAGCTCTTCCCAACAACGATCCTCGAGTATCAAATTTAGAAGGAATTTGGTTGTCACAAGTTCAACCCCAATAAAAGTAACCGAAGTATTCAAACCTCGGGTCGTCTCACAAAGAATGGGCAAACATGTGCTTCAACATTGGTTAGAAATCTGGGGTTGCAAGTCATGAGCAAGAAATTAAATTAGGAATCTTAACAAGCAAGTAATCTTGGAATGCAAGAAACTAATGCAAACAATTAGAACAAAATGTGAATAATTCCAAACTCATCAAATAACATCCAATATAATTCTATCCTAACTAAACAAGTAACTATAACTAAGACAAAGCAATCAAGATTTTTGGGTTTTCAAATATGAATGATAAAAGTAACTCTTGGCTAGGCATGGGAATTGAGGTCACTATCCTTGTCTAATAACCATATCTTGACAATTATGAGGAACCAAACTCATTAAGTCTACTTCTATACTTGAAGTATGTTAAATGGTTTGGTCAACATCAACCCATAAGGTCCAACCTCACTACTAATTAACCTAGTAGTAGGCTAGTGTCAATGGCTATCAAATTGACCACTAAGGGTTCCCAAATCATCAAATCCATTAGACCCAATGACTCAAGCTTACCTAATTTCCTTAGCCTAGGCCAAGAGTAAAGAGAACTACTCCATAATCAAAGGAAACATTTCATCAAACACATGGTAAGCATTAATAAAAGATCTAATTAAATTGCAGTTAAGTTGAAACTAACAAGTACCCACTAACAATTATCAACATACAATCATTCAAACAACACAAGTAATCATGGAAATCATCAATGCAACAATAACAAATCAAGATCTACAAGATTCATGGGATGGGTGTAAAATGACAAACAACAAGGAAACATAAAACTAACACAAGATCTAAGCAAAATTATACTAGAGAATTCAAATTAAATAATTAAAACTAGTAATTAACAAGATCCAATTCAGAATTCAACAAGGGAAGATCAAATTAAAGCTAGATCTAGAGAGGGACAAAGGTTTCTCTCTCTAGAAGAACAAAGAACCAAAAACTAGCTAAAATTATGTCTAACTGTCAAAAATGATTGATCCCCCTCTTTTCCCCTAGCATCCTTGGGTCTTTTCCATGTAGAAACAACTTGAAATTGGGCCTGATGAGCCTAAAAAATTGCCAGGCACGATTTCCTTTAATGAGGTCACATGAGCTTTCTGCGCGTGCACGCCGATTGCTTTTGTGATCCACGCGTGCGCGCCATGTGTGCGTGTGCATCGGTGGGAATTCTCTGATCCGCGCGGATGCGTCCATCCTTGCGCGCCGCTTCCATCTTTCCTCATGCACGCGTGCGCGTGTAGTGCACGTGTGCGCCGGTGCTGAAGTTCCCAAAATCCAAATCTTCATGTTCTTTCCTTTTGTGCATGCTTTCTTTCTCTCTTCTAGGCCATTCTTGCCTTATAATTCCTGAAATCACTCAACAAATACACCACGGCATCGAATGACAATAAAAGAGGATTAAAATATAGCAATTCTAAGGCAAAATAAGCATGTTTTTCATCATGAAGCAAAATCAGGAAGAGAACACAAAACCATGCAATTCTTGTGAATAAGTGTGAGAAATATTGACAAAAACCCCCAAATTAAGCATAATGTATACCACAAAATTGGGGTTTATCAGGATGGATTTAGATTAAAAATGAATAAGTGGGTGATAAGTCTAGATTAAGCATTTTTTTTTGTTTTTGTCATTTATGTTCTTTTAATTTTCTATTTTCTCTTGATACTTAGGTGTTTGTGTTATTACCTCACTAAGAAATTCTTATCTGTGACATGAGAAATTCCAAATTTCTTTGGTGATTGTGTTTTACAAAATTCAAATGGAGTTTACCTCATCTTTTGATCAAGCAAAATTCATGGGATATTGCCCACCACCACAAAATAATTCAAATCATTATTCTAATGGTGGCTGGGAGTATCACTAAGGAATGATAGATTATGAGCAATCCACTCAGTGGGGTTATGCTCCAGGGCCACAAAATGATCAAGCAAGTTACATGGGATACCTCCTAGAGCCACAAAATGACCCATATTGTTATGACAATTACACAAATCATGGCTGGGGAGGGGATTTTAATGCTCCATATTCCAATCATCAAGAGCCATCATCACTTGAGCGTACCTCCAACTCATTCATGCAAAATTGTCCAATCCCATCTCCTGATTTTTCATATCAAAACTCCTTATCACTTGAGTATGCCTCAACACAAAATTTCTTCCAAAATCCATACAATTCATTCCACCCACCATAAAATTCACTCCATTATGTAGAAACTTCACTTCAGGACCCACAAAATTCATTCCATATCCCTCAAAATAACTTCACCACAACACCCACCTATCCACAAAATCATTCTCAGCCTTCGTTCCTTGAGATAGCATTTGAACAATACCTACAAACATCCACAGAATCTTGGAAAGAACAAGAAATCCTCTGCAAGAAGATGGATGGGAATTTGGAGAAAATAAGGAAAAATAAAGAATTGCTAAGCAAGGAAGATAAAGACTAATCTGTGGATGTAACGGAGGAAGTGGAAGAGCAAGATGAAGAGGCTCCTGTACCAAGTGAAACCCCAATGAAGAAGGAGGTGGTAGAGATATATGAGTCTAGGACTCTAAGGGCAATAAGTAGAAGTGTCAATTGAGCCCAAAACCTTAGGGCTGGCCCTAAACCCTCTAAAATAATTCTAGCCCACAGCCCTAAAATTACAAAATTATATTTTTGTAAGCCCTAGCCCTAATTAAGCTCTCCCAACAAAAATTAAAACAGGGCTGGCCCTACAAGCCCTAAAAGCCCCCAATCATGGGAAATCCAACTTTAATTTTGCTTATTCTTCGTTCCTAATACAAATTGTTCAAAGAATTACCTCTACAATCTACATTACTCCGTGCTATACTAATTACTTTCCTTCAATTTTTTTTATTATTTCTTTTAATATTGCTAAATGATAATATTAGATTAAAACATATCCTAATGTTAAATGTTTGACGCCTATATATTGGATTCAATGAAAAAATGAATCACCAATTTTTCTTTTGTGCAAACTGCTACAATGATCATTTCTGTGAATAGCAAGCAACCAAGCAATCATTTAACTGGATTTATGCAAAACGATAAACCTTATGTATATCATTGAAGATTGAGTATTAGAGAAAAGCTAACTAATAATAATATAAAATTTTAGGGTATGGCTTCTTTACCTTCTTGGCGTTTGCTTCTTTTCCAACACATGGAAATCGACTAATATTAAAAATATGATATAAAATGTGCTCTACATTATTGTTGTACAGTTTCTATTCTTTTAAATCCTGGATCTATATATTTAGAACGAGGATTATAAGTTTGATAAAATTAATAAAAGAAAGATTTACCAGCCATTATAGTTTATGTGGTACAGTTTTCATTCTTTTAATATGATCAATGCACATTATTAATATTTATTTTTTTTATTTTTTTATTTTTTACACATAAAAATGACAAAGGAATAGAATAAACTAAATAATTTTTAATACGTTTTAGTACGGAACATGACTTTGTACTGGAATAAGTGGAGGAAGCTTTAATTATTGAAGAAGAAGAATTGGTTGCAGACTTAGGAGATGCTGAACCTCCATGGGAAAGTCAGGTTATAGAACCTCCTTCCAAGGCGATTGAAATTGATGCTGATGTGGGTGTACAACCTCCAAGGCATACCATGGTTGAAGACTTGGAAGAGGTCGATCAAGAGATGGAGATTAAAGAAGAAGAAGCACAGCCTCTCATGCCCTCGGTAAGCAATGAAGAAGAGACTGAATTGGAAGAAAGCTACCAAGAGGAAGAGGTTGATATTGAAGAAACTTGCAAAGAGGTGGAAGCTGTCAGAGAAGAGCACAATGGAGTGGAGCTTGAAATCACCTTGCCCAAGTTATTGAAGACCCCTCCCCCTACGTTGCCATCATCCTTCACAACATTCAAGTGGGTAAAATTCATATCCCTTAGCTTTCTAATTCCACTTGAATATGGGCTACTGGAGACGGATGGTCAACTTAGAGCTCTTTGTGGCATTAAGAGTAAGAGGAAAATGGTCAGTGGTAAGAATTGTCCTGCAAGGTTCATTATGGTTGGAAGCTTTAAGTTTAAACGCAAAGGTTGGTATAAAGCTCAACTGAATAGGTCTAGGAAGCTGTTTGGATGTCTCAGTGAGAATTCTGACTGTTCACCACCCAAGTGGAAAAATGATGATCAACAAGAAGATGGGTGCAAAGGCAAGGTCTGGGACCCCGGAATTCAATCTAGAAATCAGCACTCTTGGGGCCTTGTCACTTGCTTTAACTTACTTGAAGGCTCTCTGCGCTTAGTTTGGGATCCCGGAGGCCATTGGAATTACAAACATTGGTGGAGATTCCTGGATGAATACAAGCATAAGCCACCATAACATGAAGCTCATTAAATGTCGAACTTAAGGACTTTAACTAAAAGTGCTAGGTGGGAGACAACCCACCATGGTATAATTGTTCTTTTTTCATTTTTTATTTAGTTTTATTTGTTTTTGAGTTTTATTTTATTTTATTATATTGAACCTGGAGTTTTGCATCACATTCATATTAACACTGCATTCTGTATTTTTTCAGATAAAAAAAAAAGCACGCACGTGACGCGGCAGCGTCGCTGACGCGTCCGGGTCACCAGTGCAATGGGAAGAAAAGAAAACGAACAGAAAGTCACGCGAGAGCGTGGCTGGAAGCGCGCCTTTAGCATAATTTGCCCCACGCGACCGCGTCGCTGACGCATCCGCGTCAGGTGGGAACATTGGCCTCCCACGCGACCGCGTCACCCACGCGGCCACGTGACCTGAAAATCGACGTCAAAAGGGGTGCATGGCCGAAAGATGAGCTGGAGTGATGCTGAACTGGCGCTAGACGCACAGACCTTTCCAAGTAGATGCGTGACCAACGCGACCGCGTCATATCCTCATAATGGCCACTCACGCGATCGCATGCCCCACGCGACCGCGTCACCCTGGATTTTGGCAATACTAAGTTTTGAACAGAGAGTTGTGCGACCGCGAGGCCGCACTCGCGCCACTAGCACAAATCGAGTCACGCGATCGCGTGCCCCACGCGTCCGCGTCACCCAACCTTATCGCGCACCACGCGACCGCGTCACCCACGCGACCGCGTCGCCAGCATCGCACAACCTATCCAGATTAGTGCAAATTTTCTTATCTTTTCTTTTCTAATCCTAATTTCTTCCTTCTCTCTCCTTTCTCACTTTCTTTTTCTTCTTCTCATCCTTTTTCACTCTCATTCTATTTTATTTAATTTACTTGCATACTTTCATTCATTGAATATTTTTATTTTTATTTTTCTTTTCTAAAATTAATATTTTACCATTGGTGTTCAAATGTTCTTATTCAACTGTTACATCTTTTCTGGTATTTTCTTGGTACTTAGTGACTTGTTTAATTCTGATTGAGTAATATTATTTAAATTAATGTCAATCTTTTATATCTGTATTACTTTTGCATTGACATGAATTTATATTATCTCTCCTTCCCCACTCTCTTCCCAATTGTTGCAAATTTTGCACCATTGGTATGCCATGGCTTCTATTGTTTTCTCACGTACATGTTGAAACTTCCATGTAAATGAGACCCTTATCATTTGGCCACCAGATAGAGAACCGGAAGATGTTTACATAGGGAGACAAACAAGTCAATCTGCACAATCCTTAGAGAAAAGCAACAGTTGAAACAGCCCGTCCAGCTGCAAATCTCAGCATGCACCGAGGACGGTGCAATCTTTAAGTGTGGGGAGGTCGATACCGATCTCCATGGGTTAGTTACCTTCTTTGCAACACCAATACTCTTATTTTCTTTATTTGTTCATTGTTGCATCTGCATATTTGATTGCATATTTATTTGATTTTGTGCATTTAGTTACTACTTGGTTAAAGTAACTCTATTTTTGAAAAAGTTCACTAATTTAAATTGAAAAAAAAATTATGTTAAAACTTGTTTGGAAGTTGTATTTGGAACATGAATTATAGCTAAAGAACACACAACCTGTGAGATTTTAAGCTTATTTACATGGTTACATTATTTAACCATAAATATTTTATTCTTGTGTGTTTACTTCTCTATGATTGTAATCTTTATTTTGTTTTATCCTATATGTCCAATGTTTAATGTGTTACATGCTTGCATATGATTGAGGCCATTGTTTGATTTTAGCTCACTTATCCCAAATAAGCCTACCCTTTAAATCACCCTTGTCAGCCACTTTGAGCCTTTTTATCCCCATTTGTTCTGTATTTTACCATATCACTAGCCTTAAGAAGAAAAATAATTAAATATCTCAATTGAATCTTTGGTTAGCTTAAGATAGGAATTGTGTAACAATTAAGTGTGGGAAAACTGTGGGAACATGGGTTAATAAGGGAATGTGTTATGTTTTTACTTTGATAAAATATTGGGAATTTGGGTACCTACTCATGTGAGACCAGAAAAATAAAAAAATCCATGTGAATTAATAAGTTATGTTTATTTTTCTATTTAAAAAAAATAAAAATAAAAATAAAAAATAAAAAAATAAAAAAAAGAAAAAAATATTTAATAAATAAATAAGGGGACAAAATTACCCAAATGCTAAGCTTAGTAATAAAAGATCAATGCACATGTGATAAATTAAAATGAAAAGTTGTTACATGAGTATGTGATACAAAAGTGGGAATTTTGGGTAGCTAGGCATGATTCTAGAATTATATAGAGTATATGTATGTTAGGTGAAAGTTCAGGTTAATTAAAAATTCAATTTATAGCTCACTTAGCCATATATATACCTTTACCCTTACCTTAGTCCCATTACAACCTTGAAAAAGACCTCATGATGTTTGCATTGGTACATTAAATAATGTTGATTGGTTAGGTGAAGAACAAAGTTTAGAAAGCATGATTAAGAGAAGAGTAGAGTGATTACCCTATACACTTGAGAGACTAGAGTGCATATACATTATCAGTGAGGGTTCAGTGCTTAATTCTATGTTCCCTGCTATTATGAGCTATCTTCTTACAAGTTTACTTGCTTTTTATTGTATGATTTGAATTAGTGAAATCTGATTTATATTTGTCTTGGAGAACTTATTTACTTTTGACAAAGTAGGTAGAAACATTTTTGCATTTAGTTGCATTCATATAGATAGGTTACATTTCATACATTCCACCATTCCTCTTCACTTCTTTATAGCTTCTCTTGAGCTTAGCATGAGGACATGCTAATGTTTAAGTGTGGGGAGGTTGATAAACCACTATTTTATGGTTTATCTTATGCTCAATTGAGTGGTTTTTATCAACTCTTTACCCACTTATTCCTACTATTTGCATGGTTTTACATTTGCCTTCCTGATTATGTGCTTTGATTGAAAACATGCTTCTTTGGCCTTAAGTTCCCTATGTTTAATCCTCTCTTATTACCATTAGATGCCTTGATATATGTGTTAAGTGATTTCAGAGATTACAAGGCAGGAATGGCTCAGAGGATGGAAAGGAAGTATGCAAAAGTGGAAGGAATACAAGAAGTTGGAGAAATTGCTAAGCTATCCAGCCTGACCTCTTCACACTCAAACGGCTATAACTTTAGCTACAGAGTTCCAAATGACGCAGTTCCAGTTGCGTTAGAAAGCTAACTTCCGGGGCTTCGATTTGATATATAATATGCCATAGTTACCCTGACGCTAGGTGATGCGAACGCGTGCTTCACGTGACCGCATCGCAGTGACAAAAAATCAGCGTGTTTGAAATCGCAACCAGCGAATTCTGGGCTGTTTCTGACCCAGTTTGCAGCCCAGAAAACACAGATTAGAGGCTATAAAGTGGGGGAATGCATCCATTCATCAAGAAGCTTTTCATATTCACTTTTCATAGGATTTAGATGTAGTTTTTAGAGAGAGAGGTTCTCTCCTCTCTCTTAGGATTTAGTTTTAGGATTTAGGATTATTACTTCTTCATCACAGGTTCAATGTTCCGTTTATTTATTTTTCTAATTTAATTTATGAACTCTTCCATGTTACATTTGATATCTTTATTAGTGCTAATTGAGGTATTTCAGATTTATGATTGTTCTTTCTTTTATTTATTATATAAATAATTTGAATTTTTCCCTTTTGGCTTTGGTTGAGTCATTGGAGACACTTGAGTTATCAAACTCATTGTTGACTGAAAATTGGAATTCTTCAAGAATTAATTCGAGTTCCAATAACTCTAGCCTTTCCCAAGGAAAGACTAGGACCTAAGGAATAAAAATTAATTCATCCACTTAATTTACCTTCATAGTTAGAGGTTCACAAAGTGGGAGAAAAATCCAATTCTCATCACAATTGATAAGGATAACCAGGATAGAACTTCCAGTTCTTATACCTTGCCAAGAGTTTATTTTACAGTTATTATTATTTTATTTTACTTGTCATTCAACATAATTTTTACCTTGATCCAAAACCCCAATTTACAACTCATAACTAATAATAAGAACATACCTCCCTGTAATTCCTTGAGAAGACAACCCGAGGTTTAAATACTTCAGTTATCAATTTATTTAGGGGTTTGTTACTTGTGACAACCAAAACGTTTGTATGAAAGGACTTTTGAAGGTTTAGAAACTATACTTGCAACGAGGATTTATCCGCAAATTTCTAGACCACGCAAAAGTTGCTCCCTTCATGCATGCATGGGACAGCATGGGACAGGGGCTTGCATTAGCGAGACCCGTGTTTCGCTAAAAATTGATTTTTTTTCTCATTTTCAAGGGTTTTCTAGCTTTCCAAACTTCTTTAACTTATATTTAAGGCTCTTAGCTAGTAATTAGACTCTAAGAGTAGTAAAGATGAGTTAGTGAATTAAATGGGTGATTTTCTATTATGAATTTAGAAACTGGAGACTTAGGTTTCTGAAGTACTGAGGACAGACTAGTTGGGTATTGTAACGGAGTACTATATTGAGGATGAACTTGAGGACTTAAGAACTGATAATGTTTAAGGCGAGTTTGGAACTTGGAGTTGAATGAGAAATTTATTGAGTACTGAAAGTGATCACTGAGAACTATCGATATATACTTTTATACTGAGATTGTTGAGTCTTTATGCGCCTGGCAAGGACGGTGGTTAATCCGCTTGTCGAGGTCGCCGTGCCGGCGTAAGGACGGTGGTTAATCCTGCTTACGTTGAGATGTGAGGTCTGTGGCAGAGTATCCTGCTCGCATCCCTTCGAGTCACAAGAGTGAGACAGGTACTATATCCCTGGGAAAGTGAGCTGGGCATTATATCCCTGGCGGTTCCCATTTATATTCATGACCAAAAAGCAACATTCCCATGGGAATCTGTCAGGTTGGTAGTTGAACCGACAATGTGATATCACAGCCAATAGGACAAGCATTCATCATGGGCATTTTTTATATGTTTAATTGCTTTGCTTACTTGCATCGTATGCCTAACTGT
Source organism: Arachis hypogaea (assembly GCF_003086295.3). Lineage (NCBI taxonomy): Eukaryota > Viridiplantae > Streptophyta > Magnoliopsida > Fabales > Fabaceae > Arachis > Arachis hypogaea. The sequence continues at coordinate 105,560,994 of NC_092048.1, forward strand.
ATAACATCCTTAATTGCTTTTTGATTTGCTATATATGAATATTACTTGTGTATTACTTGTATGCAATTACTTGTGTTTTCTCCTAGGATTGAGTAAGCTCAGTAGGCGGTAGTGATAGGATCGCATGGAGGTTAGGCTGGTGAAGGCTGTGGGACAACGATGTAAATGTTAGCTTAGAAATCCCCTAACATAGATGGCATGTTTAAGGATTTTATTAAATTGTTTTATAAGCATGAACCTTATGCTTGATGTGAAGTTCTAGAATTGTCCTGGGCGTCTCAAAACCTTATATCTTACATTACTGGGCATTGTTACCATACTGAGAACCTCCGATTCTCATACCATATATGGTTGTTTTTCAGATGCAGGTCGTAACCCACCTCGGTGAGTTGTAGGATGGTGACAGGGCGGAGGATCTCTTGTTATCTTATTTTGTACTTTGGTTATTGACGGACGGAACTCTCGCGCGGTCTAGAATTTTTACAATTAAGTTTTTGTTGTAAGTATAGCTTCTAGACCAATAAGAAATCCTTTCGTGCAAAAGTTTTGGTTGTCACAAGTAACAAACCCCTAATAAAATTGATAACCGAAGTATTTAAACATTGGGTCGTCTCTCAAGGAATTACAGGGAGGTGTTCTTATTATTGGTTATGAGTTGTGTAAATTGGGGTTTTGGATTAAGAGATAAGAAAAGTGAATTGCGAAGGAAACTAAGTAATAATTATAAAAGGCTCTTGGCAAGGAATGAAAATTGGAAGTTCTATCTTTATTCTCGCCCTCAATAGTGATGAGAATTGTTGGTTGCAACCACTTAGTTAACCCTCTAATTATGAAGGAAAGTCAAGTGTATGAATCAGTTTGATTCCTCAAGTCCTAGTCAACTCCTAGGGAATAACTAGCTTTAGTAGAATCCAAACCAATTAGCAACCTTCAATTATCAATCAACTAAGGAGTTTGATAACTCAAGTGTCACCAATTACTCAACCAAAGCCAAGAGGAGAAAATCTATTCGAATAAAAATGCCTTGACCAGGAGAAGATTAATTGGAAGTTCCATCCTTGTTGGAATCTCTCAAGAGTAATGGTAAAAGATTGTTGTTATTACTTAGTTAACCCTTACCGAATAAGGGAAAGTCAAGTACGTGAACCAACGTCTGTCACGAGTCCTAGTCCTCTCCCTTGGGAAGGTCTAGCGTTAGTGATCAGAAGGCCAGTCTACAACTTTCAATTACCACCAGGCTCTTGAGTATTCCAACTCAAGGGTCTCCTATTAATCAACTCCCAAGTCAAGTTGGGATTCTACTCTACTAACATGAATGCCATTACACCATATAAAGGGAGTAAAAAGGGAACATGGTAATTTAAATTCAATTAGAAACAATTAAACAAATAATAGATTTAAATGGAGAAGTACTCTTTGCATTAACAATCCATGAAAATAATCCAATTGTAACTCTGAACAAAGTAAATCAGGATTAAAAGAGTAAGGAAACACAAAACAAACTAGAATGATAAAGTCTTCAATGGAGGTAGTAACTCTGTAATATCCAACTCAAAAGCATAAAACTAGGAATCCTAGATCCTAGAGAGAGGAGAGAGCCTCTCCCTCTAAAACCTACATCTAAAACCTAAAATTATGTGAATAAAAAAGTGTCTGATGATTCCTCTACTCTGTAGCCTCTAATATGTGTTTTCTGAGCCGAAAACTAGGTCAAAAAATAGCCCAAAAATTGCTGGTTGCGAATCTTAATACGCTGGTTTTCTGTAAATGCAATGCGTGCGCGTGATATGACACATGCTTGTTGCCTAGCTGTAAGGCCACTATGGCAAATTATATATCATTTCGAAGCCCCAAATGTTAGCTTTCCAACGCAACTGGAACTGCCTCATTTGGACCTCTGTAGCTCAAGTTATGACCGTTTGCGTGCGAAGAGGTCATGGTTGACAGCTTTGCAGTTCCTTCAATTTCTTGTATTCCTTCCACTTTTGCATGCTTCCTTTCCATCCTCCAAGCCATTCCTGTCCTGTAATCCCTGAAATCATTTAACGCACATATCACGATATCGAATGGTAATAAGGGAGGATTAATATTAGCAAATATAAGGCCAAAGAAGCATGTTTTCAATCATAGCACAAAATCAGGAAGGAAAATGTAAAACATGCGAATTGTATGAATAAGTGTGAGAATAATGGATAAAATCCACTAGATTAAGCACAGGATAAACCCTAAAAATGGGGTTTATCAACCTCCCCACACTTAAACATTAGCATGTCCATATGCTAAGCTCAAGAGAACTAAAAGAGTGAAGAGGAATGGTAGAGAGTATGAAATGCATCCTATCTATGTGAATGCAACTACATGCAAAAATGTTTCTACCTACTTAGTCAAAGTAAATAAATCTTCCAAGAATAGAAATGAACTGGATTTCACTAATTCATATCATAAAATAAAGTACAAGTAAACTTGTAAGAAGAAAGTTCATGAAAGCCAGGAACAAGGAATCGAGCATCGAACCCTCACTGGAAGTGTATACACTCTAATCGCTCAGGTGTTTAAGGTTTGATTCTCTCAATTTTCTACTAATCTTGCTTTCTAAGACTTGCTCTTCTTCTACCAATCAACAAAGAATTTAATGCACAGATACACATATCAAGAGGTCTTTTAAGGGTTGTAATGGGGTTAGGGTCAAGGTAGGATTGTATTTGGTCAAGTGGACTAAAATCTGAATCCTTAATTAACCAAAACTTTCCACCTAACTTAAGACAATCCATGTAATTACAATGCAAAATCTAACTGCCCATTAACTATGTTTACCACATATTCATGCATCCCAACTTTAGTACAACTCATATGCATTGCTACCAACATTTACTTTGGGGCATTTTGTCCCCTTTTTGTTATTTGCTCTTTTTCTTTTCTTTTCTTTTCTTCTTTTTTTTTCATATTTTTTCTTTCTGTTTCTTTTCTCAGGGCATATGATTAAGGTATTGAATGCATGAACATATTCTCAACATTCTTTCATATTTTCAGAAAATTCTAACATACTCAATTCTCAAACCAAATGTTTCCAAACCCAATTTTCCCACACTTAAATCATAAGAACTCTCACTAGTCTAAGCTAACCAAGGATTCAAATTAAGGACATTATTATTTTCTGCTTAGAGTTAATGATGTGCTAAAGTAAAGAATAAAAGGGATAAAATAGGCTCAAATTGGTTTGCAAAGGATAATGAAAGGTTAAGGCTATATGGGTATGTAAGCTTAGTGAAACAAGGCCTCAATCACATAAGTGTATGCATACATTAAACAATGGAAATATAGAATCAAGCAAGACAAATATCATAATTTTAGAGAGAAAAACACACACCAAAAAAATAAAATATTGGTTGATAAGATGCAACCAATCAAGTAGGCTCAAAATCTCACTGGTTTTGTGTGTTCGAGCTCTAAAACCATGTTCTAAATTAAAATTTTTTCAAACAAGTTTTTCAAAAAGTTTAATTCAAATTAGTGAAATCCTATAAAAAGTTTCTTGAAAAAGAAAATATTACTTCAACAAAGTGGTAAAATATGCACAAAATCAAACAAACATGCAAATGCAACAACTAATTTAACAAAAAAAAAGTTAAACATTGGTGTTGAGTCAGGAAGTACTAACCCGCGGAAGTCGGTATCGACCTCTCCACACTTAAAGATTGCACCATTCTCGGTGCATGCAGAGATGTACAAGTGCACGGGGTGGCTCCAACTGATGCTTTTTCTCTAAATATTGTGTGGCAGACTTGTTTATTGCTCCAATTAGAAATTTTCCCTTTTCCCTCGTGGTGGCTAGCCTGAAAAAGGAGAAAAGAAAGGTAACATGAAATTCAAAGGGATAGAGCAAGGAAGAGGGCAGTACAAGTGATAATCATGCTAAGGTAAAGAAGAATATCATTAACACATGGTCGCGACTTCATGTAATTAGGACATCAACGGAAATATAGCAAGAAATATGAAGGCAATTAGATGCAAGATGTTTATTAGCATGCCGGCAAAGGCATGAGTAGCATAGATCAAGCATTAATTGCTAAAATGTATTATCACTCGTAACAAACGAACAATCACGTTTGTATTGACAATTATAATTAATTAATAAAATATAGGAAGGGTTTTGTGAAAAGCAAGCATTAAAGTAGAAGAGTAGAATAATTAAAAATACACAATGCTATACGGGCTTATTCACAAACACTTGGTATACATGTTTAATAAGATAGAAAAAGTATTAAATTTGAACAAGCAAATAACCCAAAAATAATAATTAGTGATAACTGTCAAATAACTCCCTAATAATCCACAAGCAAATATGGAAGAAAATAATCACCCAATTAGATTTCTAACACCAAGCAAAATAATACAAAAATAGATAAATAATAAAAAGAAGAAGAAAAAGAAAATTGAAAGAAAGAGCCTTGAGAAGAAGGTGATAAAGAGGGGTAATGAAGAACGTGAGGTGAAGAAAATATGATGGAAGGGAAAAGAAGAAGAGAAGAGTAAAGAAAGAGAAAGAATGGAAAAAAATGGGAGAATAAAGAAGAAAGAAAATAAATAAGAAAGAAGAAGAAAGAAATTAGGATTTAGAAATATAAGATATGAAAAACAGGGTTGTGCATGGTTCAGGTGCGGATTCGCGAATGACGCGTACGCGTGACCATGTTTGTGCTATTCGTGCGAGGGTATCGTGGCACTCGCACAACCCTCTGTTCGTTTTGGGATATGTGCCAAAATTTCATATGACGTGTGCGCGTCAGGCACGCGCACGCGTGGAAGTGCAAAAGTGGAAAATGATGCGCACGCGTTAACGACACGTACGCGTGGGTGGGTTTGTGCTTCTAGCACAATTCCAGCACCAAGCCAGCATAACTTTCGGCCAATACACCTTTTACGTCGAATTTGCAAGGTCACGCGTGCGCGTCATTGACGCGTACGCGTGAAGTGCCAAATTCTCAGATGACGCGTACGCGTGAGGGACACGTACGTGTGAGGGACGCGTACGCGTGGTGATGCTTTTGCGATTGGCACACTTTCTGCACTGTTCCCACGCAACTTTCTGTTCATTTTCTTTATGCAGATAAAAATGCAAACTATATACAATACTAATGAGAAGAGTCGCTAAAATAAAACTAAGGAGAGAAAAGAAAGAACGATCATACCATGGTGGGTTGTCTCCCACCTAGCACTTTTAGTTAAAGTCCTTAAATTGGACATTTGGTGAGCTCCTTGTCATGGTGGCTTGTGCTTGAACTCGTCTTGAAACTTCCACCAATGCTTGGGCTTCCAATAAGCTCTATCAATACCAACTAAATTTCTCAAGTTTTGATGGAGTTCTTCACAAGCTTTGAGCTCCCAAATTTGATCCTCATATATTCCCGGATCCCAAATCTTATTTCTACACCTGTCTTCAAGTGGATCATGATGATTCTATCCCGGTGGTTCAGCCTTAGAATTCTCATTTAGGCACCCAAACATCCTCCTAGACCCAATTAATTGAGAATTATGCCAACCCTTGCAATCAGGCCTTGAGCTTCTAACCATAACGAACCTAGGATGGTGTTTCCAACCACTACCCATCTCCCTTTTACTCTTAATGTCCTAAAGAGCTCTAAGTTGACCATCTGTCTCAAGTAAACCATATTCAAGTAGGAAAGTAAAGGTCAAGGATAAGAATTTTACCCACTTGAATGTTGTATTGGATGGTAATAGCTTTGGGAGAGGTGTTTCTAATGATCTTGCAAGCTCCACTCCCTTGTGCTCTTCTTTGAATTCTTCCACCTCCTTGTAAGCTTCTTCAATTTCAACCTCTTCCTCTTGGTAGCTTTCTTCCAATTCAATCTCCTCTTCATTGCTTTCCAAGGGCATGGGAGGTTGTGCTTCTTCTTCTTTAATCTCCATGTCAAGTCCAATGGGAGAGGATTCAATTGTAGATAAGGATTCATCAATGATTGAGTCCATCTCTTGATCAACCTCTTCAAAGTCTTCAACCAGGCTATGCCTTGCAGGTTGTACACCCTCCTCAACATCAATTTCAAACGTCTTTGAAGGAGGCTCTATAACTTGACTTTCCCATGGAGTTTCAGCATCTCCTAAGTCTTCAACCACTTCTTCCTCTTCAATAATTACGGCTTCCTCTAGTTGTTCTAGTATAAAATCAAACTCCTCCTTGATGTCTTCCACTTCATAACAACTTTCCTCATGGGTCTCTACTATCTCTACCTTTTGGGCCTCCTCTTGCTTCTCTTGAAATATGGCTGCGTGAAGCCGATCCATTGTGTCCCTAAGACGATCTCTTTTCTCTTGTTCCATGTCACTAGCATAATTGGGATTCTGTTGCTCTTGGATTGATGGATGTGGGTGCTCTTCCATGGGGGTGGTGATGGGATGGAGAGATCATTATGTGGTTGAAAAGAAGCGCACTAGAGCTTGAAGGTTGATTTTGGGGGTATTCAATGGTCCAATCCGTGAGGGAAGAGCTCGCAAGGAAAAGGTCAGACCGTTTAAGGTAGAGTTAAGTGTGGTTTGAAACTTCATTTGCCCTTGGCTTATGGAACGAAGGACGTTGTCATCCAGTGGAGGTTGGGGTGGATAGGAGGGTTCATTATTTTAGAGAAAGGGTTCATAATAGGAAGGTGGTTCTTCTTGGTAAGGATATGGAGATGATGTATATTGAGGTGGTGGATCTTGGTATGGCTCATAAGGCTCTTGGTATGGTGGGTAAGGATTAGGGTCATATGGGGGTGTTTGGTGGTAAGGGGCTTGTGGGTATGGTGGTTCAAAGCTATGCTGAGAAGAGGGCTCATAGATGTGTTGTGGTGCGTATTGATTGTCACAAAAAGTTCACCATAACCATTGTCTTGGTATGCATCATGGAATGGTTGTTGCTCGTAGTACATTAGAGGGTGTTGTTGCCAAGAGGGTTGATCGAATCCTTGTGGCTCCTCCCATCTTTGATTGTCTCAACCTTGATGCATGTTCTCATTGTAATCTCCTCTTCCTGCAACATAATTATAACCACACTCGTAGCCAAAGGGGTGAGAGTTCATAGTAGAAAAGAAAAACAAAAACTAATAAAAATAAGCAACTAAGTCCTAAACTAACAAAAACTAACAAATAAACAGAAAAGCAAATATTTACAATAACCAATAATAAGGCACACATTTGCAATTCCCCGTCAACGGCGCCTTTTTGACGGACAGAACTCTCGCGCGGTCTAGAATTTTCACAATTAAGTTCTCATTGCAAGTATAGCTTCTAGACCGACAAGAAATCCTTTCGTGCAAAAGTTTTGGTTGTCACAAGTAACAAACCCCTAATAAAATTGATAACCGAAGTATTTAAACCTCGGGTTGTCTCTCAAGGAATTACAGGGAGGTGTTCTTATTATTGGTTATGAGTTGTGTAAATTGGGGTTTTGTATTAAGAGATAAGAAAAGTGAATTACGAAGGAAACTAACTAATAATTATAAAAGGCTATTGGCAAGGAATGAAAATTGGATGTTCTATCCTTATTATCGCCCTCAATAGTGATGAGAATTGTTGGTTGCAACCACTTAGTTAACCCTCTAATTACGAAGGAAAGTCAAGTGTATGAATCAGTTTGATTCCTCAAGTCCTAGTCAACTCCTAAGGAAAGACTAACTTTAGTGGAATCCAAACCAATTAGAAACCTTCAATTGTCAATCAACTAAGGTGTTTGATAACTCAAGTGTCACCAATTACTCAACCAAAGCCAAGAGGAGAAAATCTATTCGAATAAAAAGGCCTTGACCAGGAGAAGATTAATTGAAAGTTCCATCCTTGTTGGAATCTCTCAAGAGTAATGATAAAAGATTATTGTTATTACTTAATTAACCCTTACCGAATAAGAGAAAGTCAAATACATGAACTAATGTCTGTCACGAGTCCTAGTCCTCTCCCTTGGAAAGGTCTAGCGTTAGTGATCAGAAAGCCAGTCTACAACTTTCAATTACCACCAGGCTCTTAAGTATTCCAACTCAAGGGTCTCCTATTAATCAACTTCCAAGTCAAGTTGGGAGTCTACTCTACTAACATGAATGCCATTACACCATATAAAGGGAGTAAAAAGGGAACATGGTAATTAAAATTCAATTGGAAACAATTAAACAAATAATAGATTTAAATGGAAAAGTACTCTTTGCATTAACAATCCATGAAAATAATTCAATTGTAACTCTGAACAAAGTAAATAGGGATTAAAAGAGTAAAGAAATAGAAAATAAACTAGAATGATAAAGTCTTCAATGGAGGTAGTAACTCTGTAATATCCAACTCAAAAGCATAAAACTAAGAATCCTAGATCCTAGAGAGAGGAGAGAGCCTCTCCCTCTAAATCCTACATCTAAAACCTAAAATTATGTAAATGAAAAAGTGTCTGATGATTCCTCCATTATGTAGCCTCTAATCTGTGTTTTCTGGGCTGAAAACTGGGTCAAAAAATAGCCCAAAAATCGCTAGTTGCGAATCTTAATACGCTGGTTTTCCGTCAATGTGACGCGTGTGCGTGATATGACGCGTGCGCGTTGCCTATATGTACGGCCATGATGAACGTTAATATTCTTATGCCGGTTAGAAACTAGTAATGAATCCGATCATGAGTATAGTCTAACCAACACGCGAATACCGCATCAAACAATTCTAAAATCTAAGACCGAGAGTATTGATCCCGGGTCATTCTCCCTAGGAATTGCTTTAGAATGTGCATCATTGATTAGGAAAGCTTTTATGGTTTTGAGAGTTGGTGCAAGAATTCAAGCTAACAAAGCAAACAACAATTAATTGAGATAAAAGCCTTGGCTAAGGGTAAGCATTGGAAGTTCCATCATTATAGTTTCCTTCAATTATGATAAGAGTTGATTATTGCTTCACTTAGTTAACTCCCTAACAATGGAGGAAAGTCAAGTGAGAGTAACTAACTTGAGTCACAAGTCCTAATCTCACCCTAGGGAAGTCTAGCTGATGCGGGGAAAACTTGTCTCTCAACAAATCTTCCTTCGGCAAGTGTACCAAAGTTGTCGTCAATTAAAAACTCACAATAGAGTGAGGTCGAATCCCACAGGGATTGATTGATCAAGCAACTTTTATTAGAAGAATGTTCTAGTTGAGCGAATCCAGAAATTAGGTTGAGAGTTGCAGAAAATAAAATGGCGAGAATGTAAATAACAGAAAAGTAAATGCTAGAATTAAAGGACTGGAAGTAAATGACTGAAAATAAATTGCAGAATTATAAATGGGAATGGGGGATTTGCTCATAAAAGTAAATTGCAGAAATTAAAGAGAATGGGTAAGATTAGAGATGGGGAGTTCATTGGGCTTAGGAGATGTTGCAATTCTCCGGATCAAGTTCATTTTCATCTCTTCCTCAATCAATGCATTCATTGATCTCCTTGGCAATCTTAAGTGATTGAATTGCAATTCCTTGCAATTCAATCTCTCAAATCTTGATCAATAGCCAATTCCTTGGTCAATTGCTCATGAGAAGAGATGAAGTATGGTCACTGATTATACCACATGCATTTTCCAAACCAAGTATTGAGAGGGTTACAGTCACATACCCATCCAAACCCAATTTGGTCCAGCATGAGAAAGTATTTCTAGCTTGATCTCTTCATTCCTCTTCCAAGGTTCAAAAGAGATCCAAGTTTGAATAGCTTCTCTTCCAAGATAACTACTCAATTGGATGAAGATCGAAAGCTTTCAAGTAAAATCAAGAGGAAAGATAGAAGAAGAACAATGAAAATTAGTATTGATCCATCAAATTACAACAGAGCTCCCTAACCCAATGAAAGGGGTTTAGTTGTTCATAGCTCTTGAAAATGAAAACAAAGATGGAGAATACATCATAAAACTAGAAATTGCAAAGAAAGTAAAATACAGAGAGTGGTTCTTCAGCCTCCAAAACTCCTTTACAATTCAAAGCTACTCCTATATATACTACTCTTCTCAGCTTCTAGTTCACTCTTCAAGTCTTGGACCTTTGTTTCTTGAGTTTGAAGCAGTTCCTTTCTTTATTTGGGCTTGGCTTTACTTGCAGAGAGAAAGTGCGGAGTGGGCAAAGACTTAAGCTCAGGGCGTAAGGAGTGTTAATCATTTAGTGAAAGTCCAAGTTCGGGAACGTTAGTGACACTTAACATTGTCACTAACGTTCCAATGCACCCCTTTTGCCTCACGTTAAAACCCACGTTAACTAGGTTAATGTGGCTTTTAACATTGCCTTGTCAACCTTCGAGAACGTTAGTGACACTCAACATTGTCACTAACGTTCCAGTGTGCCCCTTCTTGCTTCACATTAAAGCTCATGTTAACTAGGTTAACGTGGCTTCTAACGTGGCTTTTGCCATCCTTCGAGAACGTTAGTGACATTCAACATTGTCACTAACGTTCCAATGTGCCCCTAGGTCTCACGTTGGAGTCCACGTTAACTAGGTTAACGTGGCTTCTAACGTGGCCATCTTTTAGCCATCCCAACGTTAGTGACAATGTTGAGTGTCACTAACGTTGGCTCATCCTTCATTTCTCATCGTTAGCTTTCACGTTAACCAAGTTAACGTGGAAATTAACGTGACTCTTGGGGGTTGTGTGGTTGCTTCAATGTTAGTGACAATGTTGAGTGTCACTAACGTTGTCGACAACTCTTCATCCTCCACGTTAGTTCCCACGTTAACCAAGTTAACGTGGGAGTTAACGTGGTACTTTGCACCATAGGCCAACGTTAGTGACAATGTTGAGTGTCACTAACGTTGGCTTCTCTTTCCCCCTTTAACGTTAGAGGCCACGTTAACTAGGTTAACGTGGCTTCTAACCTGGCCACTTATGAGTAATTGCCAACGTTAGTGACAATGTTGAGTGTCACTAACGTTGGCTCAACTTCTCTTCTCCATGTTAGAGTTCACGTTAACTTGGTTAACGTGACTCTCTAACGTGGGTATTGATGGCTTTTTTTTTAGAGTGTTATTGGCAATCACTTTTCTCATTAATCTTGCAAGTTACCTCCCCTTTTCTTGCTTCTTTTTGGTCCTGAAATCAAGCAACAAAGTGCATCAAAGCTCTAGTCCAAGTCATGAGTAATGCAACATAATATTTGTCACTAAACTTATGAAAAATCCTCATGAAATCATGTAAAATACACAATGTATGCTTGAGTCAAGGCATAAGTGAATATTTACCCAAAACTAGCTTATTTCCTAAAGAAATACATGAAACTAACCTTAAAACAGTAAAGAAAAGGTCAG